>NC_089589.1:122806258-123106258 GCF_019320115.1 Miscanthus floridulus | reverse complement strand
GATCGGCTTAGGGTTTGTAGGTGGGGTGTCTGGTGGCTCAGGTGAACCTCGTGCATTGTGCCCTGGCCCCCACCTTCCTTTTTATGGCGTTGAGCGATAAGCGCCCACCAACCATAGTTAGGGTTGGGCGCCCCCGATCAGGACGTGGATCAAGGCCCAATTGGCCATTGGGCCAACTGGTGGGATCAATCTAACATTGTCCCCCTTGATCTCACCTTATGACTTAAACTTAACTTACTTACTTTATCTTGTTCCCATTCCATCACAGATCAGTACATTGAGCATGCCTCATTGTCATGGTCAGTTGCCATTAGATTAAACAGCTACAATGCACCTCTCTGTTTTGAAATAGATTCTCAATTAGGACCTTATTGTCCAGAAATCATAGGCTTTTCCCTTTAAACCCATGCCGGCTAAGTGTTCTCTAAACACGCTGGGTGGTAAGCCTTTTGTAAGTGGATTCACGAGCATCTTTTCTATTCTTATATGCTCAAGACTAATTATATGATCTCGGACTTTATCTTTCACAATATAATACTTTATGTTAATGTTTTTGGCAGCACCACTTGACTTATTGTTGTGAGCATAACATACTGCTGGATTATTATCGTATTATAACTTGAGTGGCTTATGTACGTCGTCTACCACTTTCAACTTGGGCATGAATTTCTTCAACCAATTCACCTACCCTGTGACCTCATAACATGCTACAAACTCGGCATACATTGTGGAAGATGTAGTGACGGTTTGCTTTGAGCTTTTCCATGATATAGCTCCTCCTACGAGAGTGAATATGTATCCTGACGTGGACTTTCTGTCATCTCCCGCATAATCAGAATCTGTATACCCCTCTATGTGTAGGGAATCAGATCTTCTGTACATTAGCATGATACCCTTCGTACCTTGCAGGTAACGCAAAACTTTCTTTACTAATTTCTAGTGTTCTATTCCTAGATTACACTGATATCTGCCAAGTAACCCGGTAACAAATACTAAGTTAGGGCGAGTACACATTTGAGCATACTGTAAACTTTCGACAGCTGAACTATATGGAACCGCTTTCATTTGATCGATCTCATATTAGTTCCTAGGACATTAAAATTCCCCATATCTATCGCCCTTGATTATGGGAGCAGGTGAAGACTTACATTTTTGCATACTGTATTTGTTTTGAACTTTTTCTAAGTATGCCTTTTGTGATAATCCAAAAACTTCTTTTTCTCTATCTCGGTGAATCTCTATTCCTAGGACGAACGAAGCTTCACCGAGATCCTTCATATCAAACTTCGAGGATAAGAACTTCTTTGTTTCTAGTAGTAGATTAACATCACTGCTAGTGAGCAAGATGTCATCCACATATAAAACTAGGAAAATATATTTCCCATTCTTGAATTTTGCATAAACGCAATTGTCCTCTACATTTTCTTTAAACCCAAACTTTCTTATTGTACTATCAAACTTCAAATACCACTGTCTTGAAGCTTGTTTTAATCCATAAATGGATTTTTCTGGCAGCATCCCATACATTCTTTTCCTTCCACAACAAAACCTTTCGGTTGTGCCATGTAAATATTTTCCTCCAGATCCCTGTTTAGGAACGCCGTCTATACATCCATCTGATGTAATTATAAATCGTAATGTGCTACAAGCGCCATTATAATTCTAAAAGAATCCTTACATGAGACTGGAGAAAATGTCTTATTATAATCTATACCTTCTCTTTGCGTAAAGCCTTTCACCACAAGTCACGCTTTGAATATTTCTATATTCCCTTTAGAGTCATGTTTGGTTTTATAGACCCATTTACAGCCTACTATCTTGGTTCCTTTAGGAATTGTTTCTAAGTCCCAAACACCGTTGGTTTTCATTGATTTCATTTCATCTTCCATGGCTTCAAGCCACTTTGATGAGTGAGCTCTTCTCATGGCTTCTTCAAATGAGGTGGGATCACCCTCCATTTGAAATTCCTCAGATTCATAAGCTTCATAGTCTTCAGGAATGGCTGATCTCTTGACTCTTTGAGACCTTCTAGGGGCCCCGTCAGATGACACTTGTTCTATATGAGGCTATTGTTGCTCCTCATGTGTGACAACGGGTTCTATGGGATCCTGAATGATAGGTTCTTCATGTTCATTCATTGTTGCCACAGGAGAGCTAACAACAGGTGTTGTTACTATAGTGTCTTGCACTGTTGGTACAGCAACAACAGGTAGCGTGAAGAATGGTTCCTGAACCATTGGAGTAGGCACGTATACCCATTTCTCTTCAAAATTAATTTCTCGTGCTACCATGTTCTCCGTTATCATATCATCCTCCAAGAACACAACATGTCTTGTTTCTACAAACTTCGTTTGTCTGTCAGGACAAAAGAAGTGATAACCTTTTGTCTTTTCTGGATAGCCAATGAAATGGCAACTGACTGTCTTGGAGTCTAGCTTCCCTATGTTTGGGTTAAAGACTTTAGCCTCAGCTAGACAGCCCCACACACATAAATAGTTAAGTGAGGGTTCCTTTCCTATACACAACTCATATGGTGTTTTGGGCACCGACTTGCTTGACACTCAATTAAGAATATGAATTGTGGTTTTTAACGTCTCCATCCATAAACTTATCGGTAGGGTAGAGTAACTTATCATGCTTGTCACCATATCCATTAAGGTACGGTTGCGTCTTTCAGCTACTCCATTCTGCTGAGGCTCGCTCGGTGTAGAATACTGAGCAACTATGCCATTTTCCTGTAAGAACCTTGCAAAAGGTCTAGGAACTTGGTCATATGGGGTGTGTCGACCATAGTACTCTCCCCCATGGTCGGATCTTACTACCTTAATCTTTAAGTTGTGTTGATTTTCTACTTCAACCTTAAATATCTTAAATTTATCCAACGCTTCCGATCTTTCCTTAATTGGATAAATATAGCCAAAATGAGAATAATCATTTGTGAATGTTATAAATGAATCACAACCATCCACACTTTTCACAAAAAAAGGACCATAGATGTCTGTATGAACTATTTCTAAAATTCCTATGCTTAGTTTGACATCTTTCTTTATTTTCTTAATGTACTTTCCTTTTATGCAATCAATGCATTGCTCTAAATCTGAAAATTCTAAAGACGGAAGAATTGATTTCTTAATCAATCGCTCTATTCTCCCACTTGAAATATGGCCTAAACGACAGTTCCATAATTTTGAAGATACATCATGCACTCTCTTCCGCTTATTTGTTACATTCATAGACGAGGAAGCATTCTCATTCTCAGTGCTCACAGCATTCACATTCTCAGAAAGTGATAATAAATAAAGCTTGTCTTGTTGGAAGGAAAGACCAACACACTTATTATTAATCACAATCTAACATTTGTCATTACCAAAATGGCAATCATATCCATCATCATCTAATCTTGAAACACTTATCAAGTTTCTACGCAAAGAGGGTACATAAAGAATATCTGAAAGCTGAAGACTAAAACCATAATCTAATTCTAGAGAGAGATCTCCAATGGCTTCAACTTCAGCTTCAACTCCATTTGCAACTTTAATTCTTCTTTCTCCTCTTTGCAGGGTCCTCCTCATCTGGAATCCCTGTAATGAATTTGCAACATGAACAGTTACACTTGAATTAATCCACTAAGTAGATTTTTCATAACTTAAATACAAGGACTCATCTATGAATGTAATATGGTCCTCACCTCTCTTCAGAAGGCTCTTTCAGGAAGTCTGGATAGTTCCTCTGGTAATATCCATGCTCTTGCACTATTTGCACTGATCCTTATCAAGTTGAGCATTGTTGTTCTTCTGATGGTGCTCAGTCTGAGGGGCTTTCCCATGAGGTTTGGTATTCTTATTGAAGTTCTTCTTGTTGCCCTTCACAAGGTTAGCAGAGTCACCCTATGAGCTTTTTAGCCTCTCCTCTTCTTGAACACACATTGCAATGAGCTTCTCTATATCCCATTTATCGGGGTGTATGTTGTAGTTCACAACAAAAGTTTTATATTCTTTGGGCAAGGAAGCAAAAACCAAATGAATAAGGAACTCATCCTTGAGCCCCAAATTCATTGGCTTCAGCTTTGAAGCCGTGTTGCTCACCTTCAGTATGTGCTCTCTGATACTACCACCAGTGTATTTCTCATTGAACAATTTCTTGATCAAAGTACTAGGATAAACCTTTGAAGAGCCAGTAAACTGACTCCACTTTCTTGAGGTATTTTTTGGCGGTGTCACAATCTAGAATAGACCCCCTTATCGTATCTGAAATTGTGGACTTAGCCACCATCAAGCACTTGCGGTTTGAAATGTCCCATTTCTTGCTTTCGAGATCATATTTCATCTGCACTTCTGCATAATCTCGCTGCCGAGTAGTGAAATCAGCATCAGACTCATTTTCTTCCCTCACTAGGTCCACTGGCTCAGTAGGACACAGGGAGGTAAGCGCTAGGTCATTCTCAGACAACGCAAGTGCTAGTTCATACTTCTCTCGCCATACCTTATAGTTGCCCTCTTCAAGAGGCATTATGTGCGAGATAAATGCCACTAGGTTTAGTCCTAAAAAATAACATCAGAGATAGTGTGAAAAAAATGACATAATAATTGCATGCCTTAATTTAACATTGGTCAAAATTAAAACATAGAACCTTCTTATACACTAATTCTACATCACCGTTGGGCAGAAATAGAAATAATACATGAAAAAACTCATTAAAAATAATTATAATATTGCTATTATCAACGTTGGTTAAAAAAATAACAATATCATAATTTACTGAATAAAATTTAACTGCTCTTCAAATTAAATTATTCCGTTGGTTCGAATTTAATTAGAAGATAATAAACTTTAACATTGCAGCGGAAATATGAAAAAATTATTTGTCTACTTTTTAGAAACATTTCACTGTACTCATCTACTCTATGAAAAAATTATCCCGTTGGTTCAAATTTTGATAGAGATTTAAACTAGACAAAAATCATCAAAATTTGCTTCTAAAAACGAATAAACATGACTCGGTATCTATTGTTCATTTTGCCCAGCCCATTGAAATAGTACGCGGCATAGCAGTGAAACACCGCCTAGGTGCCCGCGCTCGTGGCCCAACGGCAGCCCAACACGGTGCGCGCGCCCGCTCCCCAGCGCCCAGGCCGCAGCCTGGGCTTGGACCGGGAATCTCCGATCCCGCCTGGGCCACTTTTGGCCTAATCCATTATGAGCCATTGATCTACATCCGACGGTCGTCTACGTGTTTCGCTCGGAATAAAAGTGGCGACCACGGCGTTGCGCCTGAAACCCAAACTCATTTCTTCCTCGGCCTTCTCTCTTCGCCGCACACGCAGCCGAGAAGTGAAAAGAGCAGCGGTATCGGCGTCGCCTTCGGTCCCCTCACCGGTGCATGCGCTTGCCCTAGGCTGAGTGCGCCGCAGTTGAGCGGTCTAGGCGACGGTGCCCTATTCCCCACACACATTGTGCTGGGCTCGCCCTAAACCCTAGATCTTCCCCTTTCTCCTCAGTGCAACCGACGTCGGACACAAAGAGTGCGGCGCCACCGTGGGTCCCCTCGCCGGAGCACGCGCTCCCCAGTGGGTGAGTGCGCTGCCATTGAGTGGTCCTGTGTCGATGTCCTGAGCCCACACGCCGTCGATCGAGCGTCGAGCGGCAGCTTGGCCCATTCTGCCCGCGCGACGGCGGTGGTGACGAGTGGCAGGGAGTCCGGGTAGGTCCTTGCCTTCTTCGTCCTTACTTTAGGGTTAGGGTTAGGGTTTTGTGTTAGGGTCGATCCGCTTGGCAAATCGAGTCCCCTCCTTTTGTTTTCTTGTTCTGATCTACTCCAAGAGCTAGATCTACCCTAGTTAAGCACTCTGATACCATTGATAGAGTTGACGGGATCACTAGCCATAGATCTAGCATGTAGAACTGACATTTGAATGAAGTAGTAAACCCTAAAACATGATCTTGTGTGAGAAACACGCACAGAGAGAGAGAGATGCGGGGTGGCAAACCATCGTCCGCCTTCATAGAAGATGAGCTAGCCATCGCTGATGCACGGTGGAGGTGCGGTGGTGTCGCAGTGAAGTCCCGACGGTGATGCGGTGGAGGCACAGTCGCAGGCAGCGGTCCAGAGGCAGGGTGAAGCCAGTGGCGGTGCTTCCCGTCGCTGGCAGCGCCCCCTCTCTAGATTGGCTTAGGGTTTGTAGGTGGGGTGTCTGGCGGCTTTGGTGAACCTCGTGCCTTGTGCCCTGGCCCCCATCTCCCTTTTTATGGCGCTATGCGATGGGGGCCCACCAACCATAGTTAGGGTTGGGCGCCCCCGATCAGGGCACGGATCAAGGCCCAATTGGCCGTTGGGCCAACTGGTGCGATCAATCTAACAGGGTAGCCACGACGATGAGGAGTCATCGTTGTAGCTATCCTTTTGGCTAGAATCATGGCCTGCGATGCGAACACCCTGCACTCCACGGGACACTCGGTAGGAAAGCACGTCACCGACGACGGTGTCAACGAACCCGCATCCCTTGCCAACGTGGATCGAGAGCCTCTTTACGGGTCCATGCGTGGCGGCGAGTGCCTCCTTTGCGCCGTGTAACGAGGCATCGCGCCGCCTGTGCTAGAATCTATTGCTGTTGATGGAGGGGATGTTGATCTTGATGGCTCCCATCGGTGGGGGCCACAGCCCGTGCCACCACCGTGAGAGCATGGCTGTGGACTCCGCCTCCCTTGAGGGCATGAGCTGGAGCTTGGAGGATGTGCTGCAGAAGTTCATCGGGAAGCTGCAACAGGTGGTCGGGCTTGTCGTCCGCCATCGATCGCCGCCATCGAGAACGCCGATGGGTGCTGGCAGCGTGTCGCGATCGTGGCTTGATCTCGACGCGTGTTCTCCTAGGTCTTCCCTCCAATTTAGTCTTTCCTGTTGCAATGTTGGTTGGGCCTTGAAGTTCCGACGGCCCATGGTCCAACGACCAGATGATAGACATCCTTTGAATGCAAATATGCTCCTGTCTAGAATACATAATCTATGAAATTTTTAATGGAAATGCTAATAAGAAAGCGCGCACGCTAAGAGGATGCCGCTCGCACACCCGTGACTCGTCTTCAACCTTCCCCCTCCCTGCCTGCTCTCTCTCTCTCACTCTCTGGTCACCAGTGGCCTCCTCCCCAGCGCCCGACGGCCTCCTCGCGTCTGCCCCACCACCGCCCACGCGCGCGGCCATGGCGGTGATGGATCCACCGGATCTGGCGGCAGCAGTAGATCCGCCGCCAGGTAGGCCCCTCGTCGTCCTCCTGCCCCTCCTCCTCCTGCTGCTGGATCTGGTTTTTAGGGTTTTGGCGAGCTCTCTCTACCTTCTTCTCCAACTCCGGTGGGGTATAGAATGGTCGGCCGGGGGAAGGTAGGTAGGCCAGGCGATGGAAATGGTCGATGGGTGGCTTTGGAGAGCTTGCGGCGGCAACGGCGGTTTGGCCAAGTCGGGGCGGGGGAGGCTCGTCGGAGCTGGAGAAGATGGCGGCGGTGGGGAGGGGGGAGGGGGGAGGGGAAAAGGGCGGCCGCCACGGGTGCTAGGGTTCACCGGAGCTCTGGTGAACCCTAGCGCCCACCGGCGAGGCGGTAGCTGGCGGCGGGGCCGAGGGCGCCGGAGTCGGCGAACCCTAGATCAGATTTTTTCCCCTTTTTTGGCAACCAAAATATTTTATTTCCTAAAATGGAGTGTGCATTTGGAAAATTGACTTCCTGCACGTGCATGCTTCAGTATTGTCCAAATTTTAAACATTAGCCGGATAATTTTTGTAGCTCACCAGCCACTTGTTTCAAAGACTTGGAAGTGTTTTGTGAATTTGTGCTATGTTGAAAGTGATGTGTGTCCAAGTTATGAGCCGAACAAAAGCTGTGATGCGTGCTCGTGACAATTACGGCCCAGATAGAATGGAGATGCTCATAAGCATGATATTGATACGCTTCACCATGGTGGCACTGGAAGTGGGCTCGCAAGAGTCTAAACAGCAGAGCCAAATTGGACTTTTCCTACAGTTTTGCCTGTATATGTTAACTGAACTTTGCGTTAGCTACTCTATCATGTGTTGATGTACATGCATATCATCCCTCATTTGCATTACCATCCATGAATTGATGTATGTACATGGAAATTTTCCTGATATATCATCTGTTCAGCTTAACTTCTAAGAGCGACAAGTATAGACAGAATGTAACCAATGGTTCAAATGGACTGGAAATTGCAAGACAGTAGGTTTATATGGCATAAATATCTAAACCAGTACAGCAGTATAAATTTGCTTTTAAAGACCTGAGATCTATCAAAGGCCGGATAGCTCGAGTCTGCACGCAGCAGAGCAAAATTATAAGTCGTTTCAACTTTCTTGGAGAGTCAAATCATGTCAAGTTTGACAAAAAATTATATAGAAAATTACAAAGATTTAGGACATCAAATAGTTATACTATAAAAATATAATTAATGAAGAATCTACTTATTTGCTACCATAAATGTTATTATTTTCTTATATAAATTTAGTCAAACTTGAGATACTTTGACTCTCCAAAAAAAGTTGAAAAGTACAGTTATTCATCAAGAAGATAGGAGACTCCCATTGTAAAAGGTCATTCTACCACTGAATTCCTCAGCCACCTTCATGATATCCATAAATGCCTCCGTGCTAGGGTTAAATAACTGAAGGACAAACCGAGAGCAAATCCTATGCAACAACAATATGTCGTGTGCCTCAGTATATGAACACCCTGCGGGCAACCGAATCGTGTGCGCCTTGACCCATACACCCTTGTTATGATCGATCAAGCGCCATGTCGGAATAGAGGCCGAGGCCACCCAAATTGTCACTGTGTCACTACGTAAAAAACGATTTTTAGCAACGGTTCAATTTTTTTGTAGGGGCGGCTGGTGATGGAGCCGCCCCTATAGTGCCGTGCTCGGGTGCCCAGATACCAGCCGTCCCTACAAATAGAACAGAAGGGACGGCTGGTGATACGAGCCGTTCCTACAAATGGGGTCTGATTTGTAGGGACGGCTCAATCACTAGCCGCCCCTGGAGTTGCTATTTATAGGGGCGGCTGGTGATTGAGCCGCCCCTACAAACGCCTCCGTATATATAGCTCCGATTTGTAGGGGCGGCTCAATCACCAGCCGCCCCTACAAATGACCCACATATAAAACAGCTGCAGCACATTCTTCCTCCTCGGGTCATTCACTCCAATCCGTGAAAGAAAGGTGGGGAGGCCTTGGGCACCTCCCAAAAATTGTTCTACTAAGGGGGGAAGGTTTTGGTCTCAAATCCTTTGGTGGAGGGGCTGTAGAAGGTAAGAAAATGCTATTCCACACTTTTTTTTGAAGTTTTAATGGTTGGTTAGTGAGTAATTAGAGTTTTGTTTTTCTCTCTCTTCTATGGTGCTTGAGCTACTTATGAAGCAAATTAGACTCAAGTTTTAAATGTACTAGGATAAATTAGGGAGGGGAACAAGATCATACCCTTATTTGGTCCATGTTTTTTAATTTTAGTGAATAATTAGTTAGTTTTATGGATGTTTCATGTGCATGTGGATCTAGATCTAGGGTTTGGTTTTTTTATTTATTTCGTTTTTGTAAATTTATGTTTGATGAAATTGGACTAGGGTTTGTATGAAAGATATTGGGTAAAGTATAATTATTGCTAATTGTTGTCTTTGAAATTGTTTATTGTAATCAATAAATATGTATTTTAATTATTTATGGATAAATGTACCATTAATTAATTTTCCTCTACCATGGTGTGTTTGTATGCTTCATGTCATTATATTAGATTTATTTTCATATATATCTGAAGTATATACAATTATTCTCAAGTAATTATTAATTTGTTTCATTTTTATATATATCTGAATAAGTAGTCCTTTAATGTTTGTTTTGTTGTTGTTGTAAAAGATGGAGTACAGGAACTCTTGGATGTATGGTTCGTTAAGGTTCAAGGCAGGTTTCCGTGAAGAGGTGGATAAATTTATTGAAGCCGCAAAGAAGCATGCAACGACATTGAAAGAGAATAAGGATACAATTATTTGCCCATATAAAGATTGCAAGAACCGTATGGCATGGACAGATGTGACTATCATCAGATCACATTTGATTATGTGAGGATTTGTTGAGGACTACATAGTGTGAATTCATCATGGTGAAACGGTTATTGTTAATGACAAGGATGAGGACGAATATGATGACGAAACCATAGAATCCCTGTCCCAATATTCAGCAGAGCTTGATGCACGAATGGATTTCGAGTTTGGCAATGAACAAGGTGGTGATGCTGGTGGTTGGGATGGTAACAACGAAGGTGGTGCCAATAATGATGGTGGAGCACGTGTCGGGGATGAAGATGATTTTGAGAACATGATTCGAGCCCTTGGACCAGAGATTTTACTAAATAGCCCGAAAGGTCTAGAAAATTTGGAAAGGGTGACAAAAGCATCGAAGGAGACTGTGTATGGTGTTGAAAAGGGTTATCCGACACATTGGACATTGCTATGTTTTGTGCTTGAGTTGCTCATCCTGAAGGCTAAGTACGGCTGGTCAGACTGTAGTTTCAATGATCTATTGCATCTCCTGTCATGTGTGCTACCACAACCAAACTCAGTTCCCACCAACACATACCAAGCGAAGAAGGTCATAAGTCCATTGACAATGGGGTTGAAAAAATCCATGCATGCCCCAACCACTGTATACTTTTTTGTGGTGAAACGTTCAAGTCACTGGATAAATGTCCCCGGTGTAGGGCCAGCCGATACAAGAACAATGACCTTTATGGTGGGGACGAAGCCTCCACGGGGAAAAAGAGGAATAAGAAGGTTACAAAAAAGGTGGTACAAAAATCTCAGCCCCTAGAGGACACTCCATTAGGCAACGATGCAAAGCAGAGAAGAATTTCTGCCTTGGTAATGTGGTACCTGCCAGTGACCGACTGCTTGAGACGTATCTTCCTAAACCCTAAAGAAGCCGCACTCATGACATGGTGGGATGATGAGCACAAGGTGGATGATGATAAGATTGCACACCCGGCTGATTGTAGTCAGTGGCAAAGGTTTGATGAGAAGCACAAAGAATTCAGCGATGACCCAAGGAATGTACGGTTTGGCTTGAGCACCGATGAAATGAATCCCTTCAATGAGAGGATGAGCGACCACAGTACATGGCCAGTGATCTTGACCATGTACAACATCCCAACATGGTTGTGTCAGAAGAGAAAGTACCTTCTCCTCACTATTCTTATTTCTGGCCCTAAACAACCAGGCATTGATATAGACTTGTTCCTCGAGCCTTTGATGCAAGAAATGGAGAGACTATAGAGGCATGCGGAGCATATGTATGATGCATTCCGAAAGGAGGACTTCATATGTAGAGCAATAATAATTGTTACTACCAATGATTACTCCACGTTGTTTGCTTTGTCTAGACAGATCAAAGGAAAGACGAGATGCTTGGTTTGCTTGGATGGTACTACATGGGTGTACCTGGATGCATCCAAGAAGATAGTTTACCTAAGGAACTGACGCTTCTTAAAGACAAGTCACAAGTACCGCAGCAAATTGTTCTTTAGATTTTATGACAATGCCCTAGAGATTGAACCCCCTCTGGAAAGACGTCATAACAGAGAACACGTGTACAGAATGGTGAAAACATATGCGTCGTCTATGGAAAGAAGAATCTGGATGGGACAAACAAAGATAGAAGCACACCTCCTGTCGAAGGAGTACCTTTCAAGAAACAATCGATCTTCTTTTAGTATCTGCCTTATTGGCCAGACTTGGAGGTCCCCCATGCCATTGATGCTATGCACGTGCAGAAGAATGTCTTTGAGAGTCTCATTGCTACCTTGATGGACACAGGCAAGTCAAAGGATGGTCTGAAAGCACGGAAAGACATGGTGTAGCTAAACGTGATGCCACAGCTTCACCCGGTACCTGAGGCTAATGGAAAATACACTCTGCCCGCGGTGTGCTTCAACCTAACACCAGACGAGAAGAGAGCTATATGCACTTTCCTGAGGGGGATCAAAGTCCCAACTGGGTTTTTAGCAAATATGAAGAAGCTAGTGTTGATAAAGGACTTGTCAATAACACACTGCAAGGCTCACGATTGCCATGTGATGCTAACAGTGTTTCTACCTATTGCAATCAGGGCTATAAAGCCAGAGTTTTTGAAAATGGCCATCACCCGCATGTGCTACTTCTTTTCGAAGATCTCACAGAAGATGATTGACAAGCAAGAGCTGAGTGACCTATATGAATTTATGGTGGAGACACAAAATCAACTGGACATGTGTTTACCTCCTGCTTTTTTTGATATAATGCCACATCTCATGATTCACATGGTTCATCAGATACAGGCGCTGGGCCCTTGCTACTTGCATGAAATGTGGTCCTACGAGCGGTTCATGTCGGTTCTAAGTCGATATGTGCATAATCAAGCATACCCAGAGGGCTCCATGATAGAGGGTTACAGTACTAAAGAAGTCGTCGAGTGCTGTCAAGAGTACATAAAAGTATAGAAAGGGATTGGTAAACCCGATTCTCGTCACAAGGGTAGGCTAGCTGGAAAGGGCACCAGTGGTAGAAAAGTGTTCATCGACCATGATTACAAAGAGGTGAGTCGGGCGCATTACAGTGTCTTGCAGAGTACACAACTGATGCAACCATACATTGATGAACACTTGGCTATCATTATGGCGGAAAGAAATAGCCGTTCAGATGATTGGTTCATGTAACAACACAAGCAACGACTAACTATATGGTTGAAGGACCAAAACATACCGCCTGGAGAAACCATAGACTCTATTACCATCAGTAAGTTAGCGGAGTGGCCATCGAGACAAGTGACATCTTGGAATGCTTATGACATCAATGGATATACGTACTATACCCATGCAAAGGATAGTAAATATGTGAACCAAAACAGCGGTATTTGAATAGAGGCTCTCGATGGATTGGGGCGAAAGATCCAATACTTTGGCATCATTGAAGAGATATGGGAACTTGACTATGGAAGGGATATAACGGTGGCCCTGTTTCGATGCTGCTGGATCAAACAACACCAACTGAACGAGATCGGATCGGATTTATGAACAATGTTTACTAATACTTTGTCACATGAAGAAGTGACCAAAATAAAAGTTGTAGATAGTGATGAGTTAAATAACTTTTATGTTCACGACTTTTATTGTTGAAATCATTTAAGGTTTCAAAATCTTGTTTGAAGTTGCCAATTATTGAAATTCAAAATTTCAACTGTTCAAATTTGGTCACATGACAAGATGATCAAAATAAAAGTTGTACATGTTGATGAGTTATACAACTTTTATATTTACAACATTTTCATTTTATTTCATTTAATGTCATAAAATTGTAGTCAAAGTTTTAAAATTCAAATTTTTAATTTTTGTTTTTTTATTTGTTTTCTATATTGTTTTGACTACAATTGTTTATATATATATTTCTTCATATATAGAATAATACAAAATATTATATTTGTGCATATACACAATTGTTTTTATATTACTTTTATTTTGGTCACAATTGTTTTATATATACACAATTGTTTTTATAATACAGAATTAATAATTTTAAAAAATAAAAAATATTTGTAGGGGCGGTTGGATCAGGAACCGCCCCTACAAATGCATTTGTAGGGTCGGTTGGATCAGGAACCGCCCCTTCAAATGCATGCATTTGTAGGGGCGGCTGGATCAGGAACCGCCCCTACAAATCATCCCGACTATAAAACCAAGGCCGCACGGGTTTGCCTGCTGTTGGGCGCTCTCTTCTCCTTCGACGCTGTCAGGCTGCCCCACCGACGTCGGCCCGCGCCCCTTCCCCGCCGACGCTGGCCCGCGCCCCTTCCCCGCACCCACGCGCCCCATCTCCGCACCCGCGCGCCCCCTCCCCGCACCAGCGCACCCTCGCCGCACCCGCGCGCCTGCTCCTCCCCGCCCTAGGGTTTCCGACCGGCCGGCGGCGCGCCTCCCTAGGGTTTCCACCGGCGGTCGGCCTCCGCGCACCTCCACCGGCGGCCGGTGGCGCACCCGCGCGCCCCATATCCGCACCCGCGCACCTCCACCGGCGGCCGGCGGCGCACCAGCGCACCGCATCTCCGCACCCGCGTGCCCCACTTCGCCACCTCTTCACCGACGACGATCACCCACCAGGTATGCCCGCTCCCTTCTCTCCCCTTCCATCCTTTGCGGAGCAATCTCGGTGTGCCACCAGGAAAATTAATTTATGAATGAATACACTCTTGATGTGTTCTTATTATCGTCAAACTGAAATGATGCTTGCCTTGTTACTGCAAAACATGGATCTTGTGGACTGCCGTAGTTTACAAAATTATGGTGTAGTGTTCTTCCTACAAATCGAGGTGCAAGTGCAATATGTGGTTGCCTGTGCAGTAGAAATGTGACACAGTGACATACTAATGACTCGATCATTTCCTATTGGAACTTGTATGAATGTGACCATGCAACCTCTACAGTTTTCCTCTAGCATTTTCGCTTTACCTTTCTTTTTAATGGTCATGAAACATGTAAAATTGTTGTTTGTTGACTACACAGATTTTTGGGGGTATTTTACCAGTGATGTATAAATGTATGGTTCTCTGGTGTGGTTGTGGGCCACTAAATATTTACCCTGAACTTTTTTCCAAATGATGGGAGTTATTTGTTTGGTAGCCTATCTATTTTTTAGGCTTAGAGATACGATGTACAATGGTCTGTGTAGCAAGATACTAATGTTTGTAGCATTTCTTGTTGGAATTTGTTCATGAATGTGACTGCTACTTTGTCTGCAATATCTCTGAGGTTTGATTTAGACAAGGTCACAAGGCTGGGTACAGTCTGAAGACATTGCAGTGTGTTGATTTCATCAAACAGCAGCAACTAGTATAGCTGCATGCTTCACTTCTATGCCTATCTTCATTTTGTTTCATGGAGCCTCCTAGAGGCCCCATTTGGTGGAGGTCCTGCTGGCTTGGCTCCAGCTCCTCCGTGCACTACCAAGGAGCCATTTTGTCTTTCTTTTCAAAATGAACTAGGAGCCAGTAAATGCACTATTTGTTTTGCTTCACCTGCTCTATCTCCTCCGCGCACCTTAGCAAGGAGCCGGAGTCATGCTAAATCGCGCTCCATGGCAACACCGTTCTAGTTGTACACCTTTCTAGTTGTGTTTATATATTTTGAAGATTGCTAAATTAACAATACAACATTACTGTTTGGTTAACAAAGCTGACTCCAGTTACTTAACCTTGGATTATTTACTTGCTTTCTTCTCTACATGTCATGGAGCCTACTGTTGGGACAACTTCGATGGCTCCTAGGGTCTAGTTGTGTTAGCATATAGTTTATCAGAATGTTTTGGGATGCAGTTCAATCGTGAACTGTTGTATATAAATGAACTTTCCAATGAAACATTCTTCTTCGTTTGGGGCTGACCCTGTTGATAAGTTGGTAATTATGCAATAGATGGTTGTGCCTCTACCTTATCTGATCTGAATTAACTAGTTTCATATTTTCAATTTTGTGGTTTTCCCTATCTTCTATGACTTGAAACAAATTCTTATGGAGCAAATTGTATGTCACATTTTGTTTTTTGAAGTGACTACTAATTTATTCCAAGTGACCGGCCCCAAATCATGGTCCAGTGTATACAAAGGAATGTAAAAACCTTAATCCCACAAACACTATTAGCTAACCTGTCTCTATATAGTATTATATAGTGAGTGTAATGCTGGGCAGAAAACACGGGTCAGTTTATTACATGTTTTCTTTCTTCGTTCAAACATGCATGGCTCATCTCTCTGTTGTCAACTTGTCATCCTTTACCCCTCAAAAAAAATTTAACATGGGGACTGTTGTCAACTTTTTCATCTTTGTGGTCTGTATGCTCGAGCTGTATTACTAAGAAGTTGCATGCTTGCTGTATTATTAATTCCAGTATGAAACTTAGATGGCTCGTGAACTCTTGAAAATAGACTGTTTTATATATGCCAACTATTTTAATATATCCTTATATATGCCCAATGTTTTATATATGCACAGTGAGTCTTCTTGCAAGTTAATAAATCATATTTTCTCCATTGCTCATTTAAACTATCAACAAATTGGCTTTATTTCCTATCACATTGTCAACATGGTACTACTGATGCTTGTATTATGTCACATTGTTCTTATTAATGGCTTTATTTCCTGGAACACATTGACTGGTGCTCTTAACTACACTGCTGGCTACTACTTCTATACTACTGTCCTCCTACTGCTGCTGCTGTTCTACTACTACGCTATACTACTCTAGTGTTGGCTGCTGCTCTGCCCTCTTCCCTATACTCTTAGAAACTACTACTGGTACTAGCTGGCTGCTAGCTACTCTACTTGCTGCTAGCTACTCTCCTACTACTACTACTACTAGCTGGCTATCTAAGTTACCAGATTTTGATCTGCAGGGGTCTTCCAACCATGTGGCAGCAGTCAACTGTTTTTTGGCTATTTTTCCTATCCTCTATGTTTGGGAAGCAGCAGCTGCTTGTTTTTACACCTTTTCCTCTCTATGTTTGTTAAGCAGATGTTGCTTTTTTTTGCCAAATCTCCCCTCTCCTCTCCTGTCCTTTGCTTTGCCGATGATGAAATTGTTTAAGTCCATACATTATATGGAATATGAGCTGATGATCAAGAACTTGTGAGGAACTTGGCATCATTAGCAGCCGCCCCTACATTACCTTCTCATCTCTTCTCTGTTATGATGCCTTGATGCTCTAAGTTCAAGATCAGATGATGATTGACATGTTTCTGAGGCCTCTACAACTGCTACTTCTCATTTTTTTTATATATTGTTGTTTTATATGACTACTTTGGTTTATAGACCTTTTTGATTTCTTATACCTTCTCGCGTACCTAAAGCACACTTTCTTGCATCTATTAGAACAAAGCGTGAAATAATGTGACGGACACCATACAGTGCAGCCCGATGCCCCGAGCATGATGAGCAGCCAACCTATGAGGAGCAAGCACTAGAGGACCAACTTACTTATGAGCAGTTCAATAACAAGGTAGAAAAGGATCTAAAAGTGATGCTTACTCAGGAGTTGTGTGACAAGGAGGAAGGGGGAGTAGAAGGAATAGCAGGAGAGGCTGCTGAAGGCGACGAAGTTTATGATGATGATGAGGACTCAGAAGAGGGATATGTAAGTCCCAAGGATCCTTTCCCACGTGAAGCCAGAAGGAGGCCAACGGAGGAAGATTTGGACAAGGATTTTGACCCGAACGAGGAGGTAGGAAAAAAGCCTTAGCTTGTAAATTTTGCTAAAGCTTTGGCTGTATTACCTCTGCTAACACTTTGACCTGTCGTATATACAGGTCCCTCCTGAAACTCGGAAAAGACGACATCGACGTCCGCGACATCTCGCTGGACAAGACAGAGTAGAGGAAAGGAGAGCAGAGGCAACAGCCACAGAGACGGATCACGATGCCTCTGCTCCACAATCTCAAGACACAACCACGACTACCAAGCCTAAGAGGAAACGAGGGGATAGAAAAGGAAATCTATATCCAGATAAGGCATGCTATGTGATAACGGAGGTCGGGCTAGCAGGGGAGATCCTTGAGCCAAAGGAATTAAGAGGATGATTCCATAATGCGATCGGGGTCCTAGTAAAAGATAAATTGAACCTAGCAATCCCTAACTGGAAAGAAGTACCAGAGAACAAAAAGAATAAACTATGGGATAAGCAGCCGAAGCTCAATTTTAGATTTCCAGAGGGTAAGCACAAACTGGTAAAAAAATGCTTTTGGGATGATGGGAGAGTCATTCCAACGTTGGAGGTCGGAGCTCAACATGAAGTATATCCAAAAGGGGTTAACTCCCTTCAAAGAGTTCGGCAAAATAACTCCTAGTCAATGGGAGGAACTCGTGGCTCAGAAGACTTCACCAGAGGCATTGGAGCTCAGTGCCCGTAACACCGAGCTGGCGAAGAGGAACAAAATCCACCTTCATCTAGGCCCTGGTGGCTACTATGCTAAGGAAGAGCAGTTTAGAAAGATGGACAAAGAGGCCGTAACTGCTGGGAATATCGATGTGACGAATTTGAAGGTACGCTCAAGGAATTGGATATATGCGAGGAGTACAGAATCATCCGGTGGTAATCTTAAGTTTGATAAGCCGGAGACCCAAGAGGCAGTATCAAGGATACTGAAATATGCTAAAGACAAGGAGAATGGCTCATTCAATCCTTCCAGAGAGAGGGACGAGCTTAGCCTTTGGTTTGGGAAACAAGGAACACACAGGCCGCACCAGGGGGCTAGGGGAAAGGACGACCTAGAAGCAAGGATTCGAAGAGGACGGGCACATGTACAAGAAATATGGCAGAGACCGGAAGACTAGTCTTGAGCTCCAAGTGAAGGCTCTAGTTGCGAAGGCGCTGGAGGAGCAAGGACTATCTATGGAGCCGCGAATATTAGTGACGTTGCCGGGAGAACTGGCATTAGTTGGCAGCCCTCCGAAAGTTCCTAGCAACCAAGGTTCCACTGCAGCCACAACCCCCGTCGATCACATATGTGAACCAACTAGTTGCACCTTGGTGTTTCTCAGCGACCGGCAGAACACTATGATGGAGGTGGCAACGGGTGTGGCACATCCTCCCGGTGGCTTACACCACAATAATAAGATATCGCCGGACTACACTAGGGTCGAGGTGCATACAGTGAAGCCCGAGTTCATGCAGTGGAGGATAGACTATGCAAGTCCCGAGGGGCTGGTGTTACTCGGAGACATTATAGGGCAGTTCATCCTCTAGCACAAACGGGATATTATATTGACTGCTTCTTCGCCGCCCGCCCCCCCCCCCCTCTCCCCAATTTAGAGCGAGTTGTTGAGGTCGGGGAGATATTTTCACCGTCTTGTGACCACCACATTCCTGAGATGCCACATTCTTCTCCGCCTCTTAGCGAGCATATGCCTGATGAGATGCCACAACCTTCTCCAGCTCGTACCGAGCCAGTGCATGATGAGATGCCATAGTCTTCTCAACAAGCACAGCCGATACATGAACAATGAGTGCCTCCTGAAGAAGGTGATGCACGAGAAGATGAGAACGTGCCTGAATGGGAACTTTGAAAGAAGATTCCAATCAACATAAGGCCAGTTTATATTTCGATGAAAGACGTCTCGTCGGTGTCCAAGTGGTATTCCCATGACCAGTTCAAGCCTTAGAACCAAGTTTAAAAAGTTTCATCACGGAGTTCTGAGGAGGCCGTCACTAGCAAACTCCACCAAATTGCAAAGCAGTATCCAAATGTTGATTCCATCAAATGGTCAAAGGATTGCCCGAAAACATATGAAAGAGGCAAGCCCTTCCTACCAAACCGGGACATCCAGCGCCTACCACTAGTAATGAGAAGGTTCCATGATTGGTACTTGCGTGTTCTCCCAACGAGCATAGACCACATACAAGCATGCTTCCCCACCGGCACATTTGGAAGCCCAGCCGGGAAAATTGTCTTTGACTTCAATGACAAGCAGACATGCTTTCACCTGGGAGAAATGGAGATGAATCTAACTCGCATGTGGTGCCTGTAAGTCCTTATCCTCCCGATATGATATGAATGTAATCTTTGAATTTTGTTGTAACTAACCCACGCCGTGATTTGTAGAATGAAAGTGCACATTATAAAACAAATGCCAAGTGTGAAAGCCGGGTATACAGACCCTCAAGCTATAGCCCAAACAAATTTTAATTACCCTAAACAGTGGAAACTAGACGCCAAAGAGTTAGCTGCTGCAAAGACTCTTCGGGAGAAAGAGCACATCCGTATGGCGAAACTAAGGGAAGAGTCCCTTAAGGTTGCGGCATACATTGCCCTGGCTTTCAAAACTCTCCAACAACACTCTACTATATGGCTACCATACAACTTCGAGTAAGTTTAGCTCTATACTTAAAGCTTTGTTCGATATATTTTATTCGATGCCAAAGAGCTTATCTAGTTCTATGATTAAATCCATGTAGCAACCACTGGATTTGTATAGCCGTCGATGTCGGGAGGAGCATGGCATGGGTCTTTGATTCAATAGATAGGGACCCGGTGACATACAAAGACTTCATATCGATTCTCCAGATGTATACATATCAACAATCCTCATTAGCTTATATGTTTGTATACATACTTGTAACGTTCACTTTTGGATACTAACAAGTTGTATTTGCTAAAATAATTCGAACATGGCATTTAGGTTCTATGTCACTAATCATCGAGGAAGGCATGATCCATCAATGAAGGAAAAGCTTGCTATAAAAATACTATGTGCAGTAAGTGTAACTTACTTCTTCAGTACTCCATTACATGGCTTTCAAAAGCATTACTTAACATTTTCATATGCAAAACATACAGTGCCCCAAGCAGAAGCCTAGGAATGTACATTGTGGATACTATATATGTTCTATGATGAGTAACACCGGTGCCTACAGGAGACACCCCTTAAGGGTAAGTTTGAACCTCTTCACCCGTAGTATAAAAACTTCATACATGGTATGAAATACTAAACCAAAACTTATTCTCTTGTAGTGAAAAGAAGAGAAAGGAATAAAAAGAGACCCATACAAGGATGAACAACTCTTAGAGCTTGTCGGCGACCTTTGCAACTTCATATGGGACCAGATTGTACACGTCAAAGGCGCCTACCATGACCGAGAGTCTGACTTAGGTAGAAATCCTCAGTACCAACATCTTCGTGAGACTGAAAGGCTAGCTCTAGGACGTTGATAACAATGTGTATGGAATTTGTATGTTTAATGATGGATTGTATATATTCTTGTGAATTGGACTTGTAATTGTAGTTTATATAATACTCTTGTGTTTGTAGTCGCGATCGCGGGGCGTTCGGCAACGCGAACGCGGTTCGGAACATTGGTCGCGGGGCGTTCGGCAACGCGAACGCTGGTCGCGGGGCGTTCGGCAACGCGAACGCGGTTCGGAACGTTAGTCGCGAGACGTTCAGCAACGCGATTTTGAATTATAAAT
Organism: Miscanthus floridulus; assembly: GCF_019320115.1. NCBI lineage: Eukaryota > Viridiplantae > Streptophyta > Magnoliopsida > Poales > Poaceae > Miscanthus > Miscanthus floridulus. The sequence continues at coordinate 123,085,231 of NC_089589.1, read as the reverse complement.
TTGATTTTTTTTTTGCGGGAAAACGTACTGTAGGGGCAGTTCTAGACTGAACCGCCCCTACAAACAGGTATTTATAGGGGCGGCCTAGGAACCGCCCCTACAAATGTATGATTTGTAGAGACGGTTCGTTAGGAGCGGCTGGTCAAACCGCCCCTACAAAGGGTTACGAGCCGCCCCTAAAAATCGAATCTGTAGTAGTGTGTCGTATATTGTGAACCATACACAAGGTTTCCTTGAGCTCGGTTAGAGCAATCCACCAGTCCTCTTGCTCCTCCAACGGCGGACCATTGATCGTGTCCATCCACACTTCGCTCTCGAGGTCAAAAGCAGCTACACGGTTCCAACCGGGAATTCTTTCATAAATGTTGTAACCTTGTGTTGGGGGGAAAAGCCATTAAACAAATCGGGCGTCGGCCTTTGCCTCCATGTCGGCTCTGCACCATCGCCCGTGATCGTAGCGACCTCACAGACCGTCGTGTGAGTTTTGGAAAGATGTAGGACCTTGTAGGCGCCAGACGGGGCGGCACGGCCAAAGCTGTAGTTGCTCCACCGGATCTCCTCGTCATGCGCATGCCTGCCGACGGTGAAGGAACGCCGGGCCGCCGGATCGATGATCATGGCGCCTTGCCACCTCCTTTTTACGAAGATGAGGTCCATGCGAGTGGATCGATGATCATGGCTGCCCCAGGCCTCGAACACCCTCAGGACGTTGCCCTGCATGTCCAGAAGCCGCAGCTCGTAGTCCGGCCAGGATCCGAACGCGGCGACGATGAGACGGCCGGCGTGGGATCTCTGCGAGGCAACGAAGGCCGGGTCGGAGATGAGGGCGCGCCAGGCCTTGGACTCGCATCGGAACCGGCACAGGGCTTTCACCGGCAGCCCGACTAGCACGTCGAAGATGATGTCCTCCGGCAGCGACACGCCATCGTCCTCGTGCTTGCTGCTTCGTTTCGCTTCCATTGTTTGTTCCGGCCTGTTATTAGATTAGGGTTATGTAATGTCTGATATATACTCCCTATATATGAACAGTCCCTTTCAGTTGTCAATCCAATGCAATCGCAAATCTTCCAAAAACACGGCAACCGACTGACCGATGGTGTCCTATTCCAATCAGAGTATCAGACTACCAAACAGCTAACAAAAAGCTCCTGTACGAACCGTGTATAAGTCCAACTCGATGAATCAATAAATCTTTCATCAGTCAAATTCTTGCCCTTTGTGGCTTTGTCTAAGTATCACGGGAGAGGATATGATTCTAAAATAGTGTTAAGTTGGACGATCATGTACTCAATTTTATATTATATGAAAATGTATTAATATTTATCATGTTGTTGACAGCGATTAGAGTCACACACACTGGTACGTAGGGGCGAGATCGCCCAGAGGCCGCACATGGCCTAGCACGAGGCCAACTAGCAGGTAGGCCAACTAGCAGGTAGACGAGGCCGACCAGACACTCGTTCTTCACCCGATAAACCTACAAATGCCTCCCGGGAAGACCCAGTTGGAAAAGTTTGAGGTAGAAGATAAAAAGTAATAGTTGTGTTTTTTTAGGATCAAGTGTTGGATCCCGGCCAATCGGACACTCGTTCTTCACTCCATAAACCTGCAAACGCCTCTCGGGAAGACCGGGTTGGAAAAGTTTGAGGTAGAAGATAAAAAGTAATAGTTGTGTTTTTTTAGGATCAAGTGTTGGATCCCAGCCAATCAGACACTCAGGTCTTCACCCCATAAACCTACAAACACCTCCCGGGAAGACCGGGTTGAAAAAGTTTGAGGTAGAAGATAAAAAGTAATAGTTGTGTTTTTCTCTGAGGATCAGGTGTTGGATCCTTTAATCGGCTGTCACCCTAAAAATTTATATAGGCTACCCTTAGACTAAAATTTGCTCCCATGAGGAGTTCAACTCAGGACCTGGGGTTGCTACTAAGGCCATCTAACCAGTTCGGCTAGAGACCCGTTCGCATCATAGTAAACAAGTATCATTGGAATTGTCATTGAATTTATTTTAGTAGTACACCTATTTAGATTACTATATATTGATACTATTTTATATAAAAAACCTAATTAAATTTGAGATAGTTTGACTTCGACCGGACCTATAATTGTTTTTATATATAGGCTTTGCTGCAGTACCTCCAAGTGACTGTGAGCCGTTCATTTATTTTGATCGGACGATTATGGCAATGAAATAAATATTTAATTAATTTTTTATTTGGTAAATTTGAATAAATAAAGGAAGTTTTAGATGCAAATTTTTTTCTGGATTTGATCGGTGCATGCATGATCCGGTGGATATGGCATTGTTTTTTAAAAAAATTGCAACTTTAAAATTGATATATTTTGGCATGTGGCCTGATACACTTGATTTTGTATTTAATATGACTTGTATGTGTGATAGTAATAGCATTTGATACCGTACAGACGTACGTGATTACGTGTACGTGACATGTGTGTGTATCATGTGTACACGTGTTAGCAAGTGGCCGGTAATGTGAGTACGTACGTGTACGTGACTTACATGTAGGTAGCGTGACTTACGTGTTAGCAAGTGGCCGGTAGATCACACCCTGCAATTTACGCAATCTTATGACCAAACCAACATTTAGAACTGTAATTATTTATTAAAATAATATTATTTCGAAAAAAAAGTTCAAATCTGAACCGCCGGTGGCCTGCTGGGCTGCCTACGCCACGCAATGACACAGAGTCACAGACCACCGTACGGCACGGGGCCCAGCAGGAGGTGTACGGGGATGGGGAGCAGCAGCAAGCGAGCAACACACCGACACGTACGGCAGCCCCTGGCCTCCAAATCGAAATGAAATGGATCTCATGGCAAACCTCTCACGCATTTTTCACCCACCTCCGATCCTCTTTGATTTGTGCCTCTCTCGTTCTACAGTAGCTTTCTTTCTGCAATAATATTGGCAATCGAATTGAAGCGAAGGTCCATCAAGAGAACAGTCAGTCCAGCTTCTCAGCAGCCGATTAATGTCAACTCAAAACCGAATTAGGCCCCGTTTGGCACGGCTTTCACCGGCGCCGGCTTATCTGACATCAACACTGGTAGCAATACTGTAGCATGAAGCCGGTTTTCTTCCTCTTCCTCTTCCTCTTCCTCTCCCTCTCTCACTGACACGCGCACTGTTCATCAGAGCCGGAGAAGCCGGTTTTTTGCTTGCCCCCCATACTACAGTACAATCGCTACAATGAAACAGAAAAGGTGGAGAGAGCAAACCGGTTTCGTGCTACAGTGTTGCTGTGAGATAAGCTGGGGCCGGTGCAAGCCGTGCCAAACGGGGCCTTAATTTCGAGTAACCGAATAGCACCAGAGCCGTTACCAAATTGATCACGAAAAATTTTGGTTTGGCAACATCGGTTCGGTTAATCAATTTCGGTGAAATTTTGCCAAGTCCCCACTTGTTTGTCGCTAATCTAATCCACTCTGCCATTTGTCCAATCAAATAGAGAAAACGTCCAATTTACGCAATGTTAGCTACCACAACGTGTCCTGTCGTGGCTCCAGATGACTTCGGCCGTCCACTCGTCCTCATCCCTTTCCGAACGGTAGAGAGCGGATGGAGAGAGAGAGAGAGTAGAGGGGCCGCAGGAGTTCAGGGCAGCGCTCCGGCAGTAGTCAAGGTGGTGGACGGTGGTGGCCTCGGGAGTTGAGCTCAGTCATCGCCGGAGTCGTGCCACCGGGGCCGGGGTTGCCGGGGCTGGGGCGCAGGGGCTGCGTCGAAGCAGGGCAGGTCGTCGCGCACGAGCGATGCCGCGTGGAGCATCTCCATCGCCGCGGCAGCCAGGAGCTCGGACGCGGCGACGCAGAGTATGGGGGGTGCCCGCTTGGTGGCTCCCCTCCTTGCTGGTGCCGGGAGCACCGCGTAGCGCATGGCGGAGTGGATGCTCTCCGGAGGGTGCATGGGCATCGCGGCGTCAAGTTCGGACTCCAAATCGGCGACCACAGAGGTCCAATAGCGGTGCAGTTCATGAATCAGCGACGGTCATGTGTTACATCTAAGGGCTGGAGGTTAAAGACAGGGGTAGTTTAGACATTTCCTTCACCTTCTCTCTTCCTAAAACTGAAAAATAATAAAATAATCAGTGTAGTGTCTATTTCCTCCACCTTCTCTCTCCCTAAAACTGAGAAATAAATAAAATAATCAGTGCAGTGTCTTTTAGCAAACAACCACAAATTTACAGTGTTTTTGGACAAATTCTCGGTTTGGTGGTGTGATCTGGTCAAGTACACATTTCTCCAACGTCCCTTAGCAAAATTTGTCAGAAAACAATTGGGTCCATTTTGGGCCAGCGAGGTCGTAGCCTTTCGGTAGAATAGGTCGATCCATGGCTCCTTCTTTTAGGAGGGCAACCATCGCTCCAAAAAAAAAAGTAGCATTGGGGCTACGGGGCCAAATCTAAGGCTAGCACCGGGTCAGCCCATTTCCATCCACAGAGAAATTATGCCCTAACGAGAAGAACCAAATTCTAATTCTGGGTTTTTTGTTTGAATATGTAAGACTATCTCATTCAAAATATACCACTCATTTGATGTTTGGGTAGCACTACAGGCAAAGGGTTCAAGACTTAGTTTTGGTCTTCTTTAATAATAGGACCCAAAAGATAACCCTTTTTGAAAATAAGTCTCCAGGAGAGATAATCCATCGTTGTAGCTCTTCGAAAATCAGCTCCGGCTCCGCCTGTGAACACCTACAATCGAACAGGAGCTGTCGGAGCTGCGTTGGTGTGGCTCCGCCGGGCTCTGCCACAGTGCTTTGTACAAGACTGCTACATGGAGAGAGCCGAAGCTGGGCGGAGCCTGACCAAACAGGCCCTTATTCATCATGGGAGCTCCTATGGTCCGAGTGGCCGGACGAAATCGTCGCGCCGATGGTGTCATAATTTTCCCGCCCCCGCTCTCCAGCTTTCCTGCTACGTACTCCCGTCCACTCGCGCACGGCCCACCTCCGCACACGTCAGCTCATGCACCGCGTCTGCACATGCATGGCCAGCGTTGCTCTCAACATTTGCATGCAGTTTCTACGACTTAAAAAAGTTATAACGCTAAAGCAGACATCCAAACTAAATTCCGATTATATCATCCTGTTTCTCACAACAAATCCTTCAAAACAGATCCCATATGAATATATTTGGATAAATTTTTATTAACAAACATTTATCTTATGAAGATGGAACATTTTCTTCTATTAAGCAAGGACAATGTTCTAGATTCAGAGAACAATATTCTGTCTTCGTAAGAAAATGTTCTCGGTTTAGAAGAGCAGTATTCTAGTTTGCCCGGGCAAATTTAACCGAGAACGGAAAACTGAACCAAAAGAACCAGAACCGAAAATTTTGGTTCCTTATTCGGTTCCTGATATTGAGGAACCGAAATAACCGAAGAAAATTAGGTTCCTACTCTCGGTTAACCGAAAAAACCGAATTACATGAATTATACTTCACCTACTTGTATTTATAAGATTATGTTTGTTTTATATGTAGTGTTTTATATTTGAACTGCTACATATTTGTGTTACTGTATTGCTATTGTTTTTTTTATACATTATCATTATGAAAATAAACATAGTGTTGCATAAATTTGCCTTACAACACGTATATTTATTGTTGTCTTGAGGTCTTCTGAAAAAATTCGGTTAGTTCGGTTAGAACCAGAACCGAACCGAAATAACCGAAAACTGAAATGCTCGGTTCCTAAATTTTTTTGAAACCGATCGTTTCCCATTTTCCAGGAACCGAATTTCATCAATAACCGATCGAACCGAACCGAGAACCGAACGCCCATACTGAATTCTAGTTACATGTTCATGCAATTGGTATTATAATATACATAAAAATAAAATTAATAATAATAATAACAAAAACGATGAAATATATAGAAATAGTAAATAAATAAATAAATAAATACAAAACATAAATAAAAATGATAAAATCTAGAGCAAAGAATAAGGAAAAAAATAAAAACATGTGTAATAGAGAAAAATTTAAAAGAACATCACATGGATACTTTTTCAACATCCTAAAATATGTCATAGAACATCACGTGTATACTAAGTGATCATTACTAAATACATCATAAAACATCACTAAATACATTATAGAACATTGCCTAGATATTACGTGAATTCACTAAATACATCATTACGCGAACATCATAAAATACATAATAGAACATCCATGAACATCATAAAGTACATCATAGAACATCACATATATATTATGTTAACATCACAAAATATGTTGTAGAACATCATACACATACCACGTGAATATCACATATCTCATACAATATACTCCCTCTGTCCCAAAAAAGTATTGTTCTGAGATTTTTTAGACAGATTTTTGGAGAAGAGAAATGTCCCTAATACCCTTAATATGTCACACATGATTCTCTTAAAAGAAGAGATGTTGCATGGGTTAATTCCTAATTAAGACGTGCTGCAAGCAAGCATGCGAAGATCCGAGGCAGGCAACAATCAGTAGCGCATCTCAGTTGATAATTTGGCGCCGGATCTGTGGGCCAAGAGTGTGTCTAAAACTCAGAACATCATTTTTCTAGGACAAATTTTAAATCACAGAACGTCACTTTTTTTAGGATAGAGGGAGTAGAAAATAAAAAAAATCAAAAATATATTAAAATAACTAAATAAAGTAAAATGACAACAAAAAATACACATAAAAGACTATAGAAACAAAATGCACATAAAAGTTTAAAGAATAAAAGACCAAATGTAAATAACAAATAAAAGAACAAATAAAATAAGATTTGAAAAATTCGTCGGTACATAGCCTAGGAAGCCACTCCGTATAAACATTACGAACTACTCCATATAAAGTTGTCGGCCATGCAGTTGCACTACCTGTGTGTCGCATTGGGTTATGCCTGCTGATACAACATCTGCACTCACAGACGCGTGGCTAGTAGTAGTATAGTAGATAGTAGTAGTATATAGTTAAAAAGAAAGAATAAATAGAAGCAAGGAAAGAAATCAATAAAAAGAAAACAAAAGAAATATAAAAAACAAAAAGAATAATGAAAAATTGCTATCCCCGCTATCACTGTCCTCGCCGCCGAAGTCCATGCCGTCGTTCGACGATGGCGGAGGTGTATGCCAATCTTGAAACTCAATCAGCCGTAGACGCACGAGATATCTGAGCGTAGGCACCTCGACATGAATGACTTCGTGCGGCTGCAGGAAGATAGGTGGCCCGCCATCATGCTCCTCTTCCGGCTCCAGCACGGCCATAATCTTCTCGTCGGGGATGAGGTCAGGGTGCGCACACCATGCTACGACGAAGAGCTCTCGCTCATCGTCAGGGTCTGCAAGGGCCTCTGGATTGGCGATGTCGACGTTGGTGCAAGAGGACCCAAGAATGATCTGTGCGGTCTCCATGGATCTCGCGTGCGACGGGATGCCTTTGAGGCCGACGAGCACCCTGGACCAAAATGCCCCCGCCGATCCCATAATCAGACAACTCCACCTCCGCTACCAGAGGGTGAAGGGAGCTCCCTCCGGAGTCGGGGAACCAAGGACAAGCTCGAGATCCTCACGACGACTAAAGCGAATGATAAAATCATCCGGCCTCGTACGACGTACAGTCGCCCGGTCTTCCGTGACACCAAAATGCTGCCCGAGATGAGCCAACACCTGTTGGGGTTTAGTTCCACATCGTGTAGCGATAGTGGGGGGGCACAACATATAAGGCGGGAGAACCCCCACCTATCAGGCTAGTCTTTTGGGTTGAGTAAGGCCCAAATGCCTTATATGTTATAGCTCCGGTGAACCTGAGACCTGTGGGAGCGTAAGCTCGTGGTAACGAGCCAGGCCGGCTGTAAGCCAGCTCCAAGATTGTGAACTCGGTGGTCATCACTGGTTCCAACAATTGATATCGTGAGCCCATGGTAAAAGGTCACCACCAGTTCCAACAATTGGTATCATGAGTCTATGGTAAAAAAAGCTAAACTCGATAAAAAATCTCGAGCGTCACATATGGCGAGAGCACCCCGATGTGTGACTAAGGGGGAGATTGTTGGGGTTTACTCCCACATCGTGTAGCGATAGTGGGAGAGCACAACATATAAGGTGGGAGAACCCTCACCTATCAGGCTAGTATTTTGGGTTAAGTAAGGTCCAAGGCCTTATATGTTGTAGCTCCGGTGGACCTACGACTTGTGGGAGCGCAGGCTCGTGGTAATGAGCCGGGCCGACTATAAGCCAGCTCCAAGATCGTGAACTTGGTGGTCACCACCGGTTCCAACAATTGGTATCGGAGCTCATGATCAGAAAAAGCTAAACCCAATAAAAAATCTCGAGCGTCACATATGGCGGGGGCACCCCGATGTGTGACTAAGGGGGAGATTGTTGGGGTTTAGTCCCACATCGTGTAGCGATGGTGGGGAGCACAACATATAAGGCGGGAGAACCCCACCTGTCAGGCTAGTCTTTTGGGTTAAGCAAGGCCCAAGGCCTTATATGTTGTAGCTCTGATGGACCTGGGATCTATGGGAGCGCAGGCTCGTGGTAACAAGCCGGGCTGACTGTAAGCCATCTCCAAGATCGTGAACTCGGTGGTCACTACCGGTTTCAACAATTGGTATCGAAGCTCATGCTCAGGAAAGACTAAACTCCAACAATCTCCCCCATAGTCACACATCAGGGTGCCCCCGCCATATGTGATGCTTGAGATTTTTTATCGGGTTTAGCTTTTTTTACCATGGGCTCACGATACCAATTGTTGGAACCAGTGGTGACCATCGAGTTTACGATCTTGGAGCTGGCTTACAAGATTGTTGAGGTTTAGTCCCACATCGTGTAGCGATGGCGAGGGAGCACAACATATAAGGCGGGAGAACCCTCACCTATTAGGTTAGTCTTTTGGGTTGAGTAAGGCCCAAAGGCCTTATATGTTGTAGCTTCGGTGGACCTGGGACCTGTGGGAGCATAGGGTCATGGTAACAAGCCGGGTCGGCTATAAGCTAGCTCTAAGATCGTGAACTCGGTGGTCACCACCAGTTCCCACAATTGGTATCAGAGCTCATGGTCAAAAAAAGCTAAACCCAATAAAAAAATCTTAAGCGTCGCATATGGCGGGGGCACCCCGATGTGTGACTAAGGGGGAGATTGTTGGGGTTTAGTCCCACATCGTGTAGCGATGGTGGGGAGCACAACATATAAGGCGGGAGAACCCCCATCTGTCAGGCTAGTCTTTTGGGTTAATTAAGGCCCAATGCCTTATATGTTGTAGCTCCGGTGGACCTGGGACCTGAGGGAGCGCAGGCTCGTGGTAACCAGCCGGGCCGGCTGTAAGCTAGCTCCAAGATCGTGAACTCGGTGGTCACCACCAGTTCCCACAATTGGTATCAGAGCTCATGATCAAAAAAAGCTAAACCCAATAAAAAAATCTCGAGCGTCACATATGACTGGGGCACCCCGATGTGTGACTAAGGGGGAGATTATTAGGGTTTAGTCCCACATCATGTAGCGATGGTGGAGAAGCACAACATATAAGGCGGAAGAAGCCCCCACCTATCAGGCTAGTCTTTTGGGTTGAGTAAGGCCCAAATACCTTATATGTTGTAGCTCTGGTGGACCTGAGACCTATGGGAGCGTAGGCTCGTGGTAATGAGCCAAGCCAGCTATACGCCAGCTCCAAGATCGTGAACTCGGTGGTCACCACCGGTTCCAACAATTGGTATCGTGAGCCCATGGTAAAAAAAAAGCTAAACCCGATAAAAATCTCAAGCGTCACATATGGCGGAGGCACCCCAATGTGTGACTAAGGGGGAGATTGTTGGGGTTTAGTCCCATATCGTATAGCGATGGTGGGGAGCACAACATATAAGGCGGGAGAACCCTCACCTTTTAGGCTAGTCTTTTGGGCTGAGTAAGGCCCAAAGGCCTTATATGTTGTAGCTCTGGTGGACCTGGGACCTGTGGAAGCGCAGGCTCATGGTAATAAGTCAGGCCGACTATAAGCCAGCTCTAAGATCGTGAACTCGGTGGTCACCACCGGTTCCAACAATTGGTATCGGAGCCCATGGTCAGAAAAGCTAAACCCGATAAAAAATATCGAGCGTCACATATGGTGGGGGCACCCCGATGTGTGACTAAGGGGGAGATTATTGGGGTTTGGTCCCACATCGTGTAGCGATGGTGGGGAGCACAACATATAAGGCGGGAGAACCCCCACCTGTTAGGCTAGTCTTTTGGGTTAAGTAAGGCCCAATGCCTTATATGTTGTAGCTCCGGTGGACCTGGGACCTGTTGGAGCATAGGCTCGTGGTAACGAGCTAGGCCGGCTGTAAGCCAGCTCCAAGATCATGAACTCAGTGGTCACCACTGGTTCCAACAATTGGTATTGGAGCCCAAGGTTAGAAAAGCTAAACCCGATAAAAAAATGTCGAGCGTCACATATGGCGAGGGCACCCCGATGTGTGACTAAGGGGGAGATTGTTAGGGTTTAGTCCCGCATCATGTAGCGATGGTGGGAGAGCACAACATATAAGGCGGAAGAAGCCCGCACCTATCAGGCTAGTCTTTTGTGTTGGAAATGCCCAAATGCCTTATATGTTGTAGCTCCAGTGGACCTGGGACCTGTGGGAGCGCAGGCTCGTGGAAACGAGCCGGGCCGGCTGCAAGCTAGCTCCAAGATCATGAACTCGGTGGTCACCACTGGTTCCAACAATTGGTATCGTGAGCCCATGGTAAAAAAAAGCTAAACCCGATAAAAATCTCGAGCGCCACATATGGCGGAGGTACCCCGATGTGTGACTAAGGGGGAGATTGTTGGGGTTTAGTCCCATATCATGTAGCGATAGTGGGGGAGCACAACATATAAGGCGGGAGAACCCTCACCTTTTAGGCTAGTCTTTTGGGTTGAGTAAGGCCCAAAGGCCTTATATATTGTAGCTCTGGTGGACCTAGGACCTGTGGGAGCGTAGGCTCGTGGTAACGAGCCAGGCCGGCTATAAGCCAGCTCCAAGATCATGAACTCGGTGGTCACCACCGGTTCCAACAACACCATGGCCGGAGTGACCGTCGGTCTGGTGCCAACCACGAGCGCCAGCAGAGCCAACAATAAAGCATCTTCCGCTGCTTGGATAGTTGGAGTATGAGGGACGACAATGAGCTCCAACAATGGTGTCCTCACCCACATCCTCGGCGAAGCTGGCGGTGACTGCGCCCTTGGCAGCAGGGAACGTGGAATGTGGCGAGGCTGTTCCGGCGTGTGGGAGTCCGAGCGATCTAGAGCAGCACCAGCACCAGTAGCGTCATGGTCGCCATCGTTGGCCATCACTGCCGCCTCCCAGACGTGCGGACCACCACCCTCGGCCACCGGCTTAATGACCTTCGGCTAGGAACCGAGGGCTCCCTCCTAGTGGAAGCCGAACGCACCGATGCCGTGTCCACCGATGATGCATGCCGGCTATTCAAGGACCGAAGACGACGAGCACCCCATCGAGTCCTAGACATAGGTGGTGGAGAGTAGCCGTGTTTGCCATCCCAGCGACAGGAGGGTGGGGGCAGTCCCTCGCCTAGTGCCCCACATCCCAACAATTGAACCACTTCGGCATGCACGTGATCACCAGTGAGGCAAATGAAGCACTTTCCGATGAGGTTGGACGGGACCGGCCGACATGGTGACGCTACGTGATGCCAACACCGCCTACTCTATGCCTACCAGAAACCATCTGCATCCGGCGTGATAGACATCCGGGGGGTGTACGATGATGGACGCGAGCTGACGATGCCAGGGAGCCTAGAGCCCAACATCCCTGTGCGTGTCGGCCATGAAGCCCCCTTGACATGGACGGCAGCGCCAGCGTCAACGCGGCAGCCACGGCCGACGCACGGCCTTGCCACAACCCAACGATGGAGGTGGTGCATCGGAGTCATCGAGAGACCCCCCCCCAAAGAAGCAAGGAATGGCTCCGCTTGTAGGTCCAGCGAGCTCGAGCGAAGGATGAACTCGACGTGTGAAAGGTCCTAATATGGCTAGAGGGGGGTGAATAGCCTATTTAAAATTCTATAAATCAACTAGAGCAATTTGATTAGTATGACAAATAGCAAAATATAAACTTGCTCTAGCTCTATAAGGGTTGCAAGCCACCTATCCAATAATTCTAGTTGTAATGATTACTATGCACACAACTTGCAAAGTTACTACTCACTAAGAGCTCTCAATCTTGCTACTCTAAAGAGCTCCACTAGATGAACTTAAAACAATAAAGCAAGCTCTCAATTCTAATTACACTAAAGAGCTTGTCACAACTAGTTTACAAGAATATAAATGAGTGAGTAGGGTGATTATACCGCCGTGTAGAGGAATGAACCAATCACAAGATGAAGATTACGCTAATCACCGGGAGAATGCAAATGACAAGAGACAACCGATTTTCTCTCGAGCTTCACGTGCTTGCCAACATGCTACGTCTACGTTGTGTCAATGAAAATGTGCAAGAGAGTGAGCTTGAGCCAGCCATGGGGCTTAAATAGAAGCCCCCATGAAATAGAGCCATTGTACCCCTTCATTGGGCACTGATCGGGGTGACCGGACGCTCTGGTCCTATTGACTGGACGCAGGGCTCAGCGTCTGGTCGCCCGATGGAGGCCACGTGTCATCCTGTGTTCAACAGGAGTTGTCTGATCTCAATGGTCGTGACATGACCGGACGCTTTGCCATAAGTGACCGGACGCCGAACACCCAGAGTCCGGTCATTTCCAGTAAACTCCCAAAGACAGCAAAACTTGACCGGACACGTCCGGTCGACCTTGACTGGACACATCCAGTGTTCGGTCAGTTACCCTGACATTTGTGTAGCTACGTCAGCTCTGACCGAACGCATCCTTCCAGCATCCGGTCAGTCAGAGGCCTAGCGTCCGGTCACATGACCGATGCCAGGGTATCACTGCCATGCCTGACCAGACACACCGGTCTCCCTGAGACCAGTGTCCTGACCGTTGTAAAATAGCAAGACTGACCCTTTTTCATTTCTATCTCCTTCACCCTTGCTCAAATGTGCCAACCACCAAGTGTGTCACCTTGTGCACATATGTTAGCATATTTTCACAAATATTGTCAAGGGTGTTAGCACTTCACTAGATCCTAAATGCATAAGCAATGAATTAGAGCATCTAGTGGCACTTTGATAACCGCATTACGATACGATTTTCACTCCTCTTAATAGTATGGCTATCTATCCTAAATGTGATCACATTCACTAAGTGTCTTGATCACTAAAACAAAATGGCTTCTTCATTTTATACCTTTGCCTTGAGCCTTTTGTTTTTCTCTTTCTTCTTTTCCAAGTTCAAGCCTTTGATCATAACCATGCCATCACTATTGTCATGATCTTCATCATTGCTTCATTACTTGGAATAGTGCTACCTATCTCATGATCACTTTGATAAATTAGGTTAGCACTTAGGGTTTCATCAATTAACCAAAACCAAACTAGAGCTTTCAGCGTGGGCCGCCGCAGCCAAAGGCGGCAGCTCCAGGAACACAGATCTGGCAGTGCTCCGAGTAGCCTGATCCTCTTCGACTTCTTTCGCCCAAGAGCGACGGGAACATGAGACAAGATCCATGGTGAAGTGGGCGGCACGACTAGGGTGGTCAGCGGCGATGTGCTAGGTGGACGCTGGGGCTAGAGTGGCCACCGGCGGCAGCGGCCTCGGGGAGCATCCCGGTTATCTCAAGGTTGCGGAGCATCGGCAAGAATGGGGAGACTCCTCCGCCGTGGCTGACGAAGCAGCTTCCGAGCCGGGCGGACGTGAAGTGCAGCCGATCCACGCTAGCCAAGAGCTCCGTGAGACCGAACAGCTTGGGGCCGTGCTCCACGACATGGAAGATACAAACGTTCTTGTCCCGAGTGTGAAAATGGTTGGAACGTGATGCCCTCTTAGGCTCATGGCTTTTTGTTAATATAGCCGAGAAGAGCCCCTGGCGTGGCGGTACAACTTGTACAACAAGAAGAAGCTAACTACTTTGTTAACTCTAGATTACATCAATCAGGAGATACCTATCCTATCTAACTGAAGCCATGATACTTACCTTCACCCGCAATCCAAGCCTGAGTGCACAACCAATCTTCAGGAGATATCAATCAACCAGATATTGCGGTCATGTGATCCTATTGGATATTCTTAAGATCCCCACTCAATCACAACTTATCAGTGAGGTTGAGATTGTCTCTGAACATGACCATTTGCGTCTCTGGAAGAGGCTTAGTGAAGCCATCGGCGATCTGATCCGTAGTGCTGATGAATCTGATGTCCAGGTGCTTTGCTGCAACTTGTTCACATACAAAATGAAAATCGATCTCTATATGCTTGGTGCGTGCATGAAATACAGGGTTATCCGATAGGTACTTTGCGCCAAGATTATCACACCATAAACATGCTGCCAAAGGATGTGGAATACCTAACTCATCAAGTATTTTTTTACCTACATTACCTCTGCAGTAGCGTTGGCCAAAGACTTGTATTCAGCTTCTGTACTTGATCTTGAAACCGTAGGTTGTTTTCTTGCGCACCATGACACTAGGTTGCAACCGAGGAATATAGCAAAGCCGTCTGTAGATCGTCTGTCATCAGGGCAACCGGCCCAATCAGCATCTGAAAAAGCACTTACAAGCATAGAGTTAGATTCTCTAATTTTTAACCCTAGGTCGATTGTTCCTTATACATATCTCAATATTCTCTTCATAGCTTCCCAATGAACGGTCGTCGGCGAGTGAAGGAATTGACAAACTTTGTTGACCAAAAAAGACAGATCTGGTCGTGTGAGGGTGAGATGCTGGAGAGCTCCAACAATGCTCCTATATCTGGTTGAGTCCTCCACTCCTAACCGAGTGCCACTAGTGACTGAAAGCTTTTTGGTAGTATTAAGGGGTGTTTTGATGGGTTTACACAACTGCATATTAACTCTCTTGAGGATATCAAAAGCATATCGTTCCTGTGTCAAAAGCAATTCACCTTTCTTTCTTTGAACCTGTATGCCAAGAAAATAGTGAAGATTCCCGAGATCTTTGATTGCAAAGTCCTTCTCTAAATCTCGGAGAAGAGCATCCACTGCTTCCTGTGATGAACTAGCCACAATTATAGCATCAACATATACAAGCATAAAGATGACATGATTTCCTTTCCGATAAAAGAATAATGATGTGTCAGCTTTGGAGGGAACAAAGCCTAGACTCTGAAGTTTACCACACAACCTAGAATACCAGGCCCGTGGTGTTTGTTTTAAACTATGCAGGGATCTGTCAAGTTTGCATAAGTGATGTGGTTTGGTCTTATCTTCATAACCTGGAGGTTGTTTCATGTATACCTCTTCTTTAAGGAAACCATGCAAGAAAGCGTTCTGAACATCGAGTTGCCTCAAACACCAATCCTTAGACATAGCTAGAGAGAGCACAAGACGAATTGTGGCTGCTTTCACAACAAAACTAAAAGTATCCTCATAATCAATGTCGTATCGTTGTTTGAACCCCTTTGCTACTAGGCGTGCCTTATATCTGTCAATTTTCCTATCTGATCTTCTTTTGATTTTATAGACCCACTTGCAATCTATCACATTTTTACCTTTTTGAGGTGGAACTAGATGCCAAGTTTTATTCCTGATCAATGCATCAAATTCAACATCCATAGCACGCTTCCAATTATTATCGACTAAGGCATGTTGCAAATCAGTAGGACCTTCAGTGGTGGCTGCTAACGGACCATATCGAATAGTTCCATCAGTGTAAATTTTTTGTTTGCGTATACCTTGTTGTAGACGCGTGGTGGGTCGCTGGAGAGCCGGTGCTGCAAGCGATGTAGAAGATCCAGTGGGTTGATCTGTGGCTAGAGCAGAAGATCCGGCGAGCGAAGATCCGATGGGTTGATCTGTGGCTGGCGTAGAAGATCTGGTGAGCGGCGGACCCAAGGGAGATTCTCCACCATCGGTCGAAATATCATGTCCCCCCCCCCCTCGTTCGTGGAGCCAGGCGAGGCGAGTTCGAGATAGGTGGCGCACGCGGAGAGGATGCCGGTGGAGCTGACGCGTTCATCACGAGCGCAAGAGTTGACGCCGCCAGATCCAAGACCGATCATATCAGCTCCACAGTGGAAGGTGCAAGTGAATCAGCCTGGGGATCGCCGCCTGTTCCTGCCAAAATGGGAAATTGCTCGGGGAGCATGAAATGACGCCCGTTTCCAGCCAGATTTAGTTCATTTGATGCTGATTTTTTTTCATGTGCTGCACGCTTAGACATAGGGTTAGTATGCAGGGAATCATTATCAAAATGTCTAAAGAATTGTCGTCCCCAAAATCATGAGAAGGATTTGTCAAAGTTGGAGGAAGGAGGAGAATTTCATATCGTAATCGAGCACCGGCGTTTGGGTGGAGTTCGGTGAAGGGGAAGACGTGTTCATCGAAGACCACATCTCGGGAAATATAGACACGGCCTTCATTGACATCCAGACACTTGAACCCCTTGTGTATGTTACTGTATCCTAGGAAGACACGGCGTTTGGAGCGGAATTGCAACTTGCGAGCGTTATAAGGCCGTAGATTCGGTCAGCATGCGTAGCCAAAAGTACGAAGAGAGGAGTAGTCTGGTGTTTGATGAAACGGGCGTTCAAGAGGAGCTTGGTTATTGATAATTTTACTAGGGAGGCGATTAATAAGATAGGTGGCAGTGATGAAAGCTTTATCCCAAAATTTTAAGGGCATAGAAGCATGGGCTAAAAGCGAGAGACCTACTTCAACAATATGGCGATGTTTGCGTTTAGCGGAGCTATTTTGTTGATGTGCATAAGGGCATGAGACATGATGCGAGATGCCAATGCGCTGAAAGAAGGCATTCAGCTTTTGATATTCCCCTCCCCAGTCAGTTTGCATAGCGAGAATTTTTCTATCAAATTGGCATTCAACCATAGCTTGGAATTCATGAAATTTTTGAAAAACTTCAGATTTGTGACGAAGCAAATAAATCCATGTAAACTTGCTGAAATCATCAATGAAGCTAACGTAATAACTATTTGTGCCAACAGAAGTGGGCGCAGGACCCCATACATCAGAAAACACAAGTTCTAAGAGACTCAATGAGATACTCTTGGATCTAGGATAGGGTAGCTGATGACTTTTGCCCTTTTGGCAAGCATCGCAAATAGTTTCTTTATTCAAATCGGCAACAAAGGGAATACTATTTTTGCTAAGGACTTGCTGAATGACTACAAAAGAAGGGTGGCCGAGATGACTATGCCACCTGGACGAAGGAGACTTGATAGCACCAAATGCTCCTTTATTCGATGACGGCCTAGACTTCAACGGGTAGAGGCCGCCTTCACATTCCCCTCTAAGGATGGTTTTCTTCGTCGCCTGGTCCTTAATCAAAAAAAAGTTGGGATGATATTCAATAAAAGCATGTTTATCGGATGTAAGACGATGAACAGATGCAAGGCTTTTATTAGCTTTAGGAACATAAAGAACATTGTTTAGAACGAGATTTTGATTTGGGGTATGAAACAAAACTTCGACCAATTTGATTGATTCTCATACCTGCACCATTAGCAGCATGAACCTTGTCGTTTCCATGGCACTTGTCCCTCACGGTGAGCTTCTCCAGCTCTCCCGTGGTGTGGTCGGTAGCACCAGTGTCGGTGTACCAGTTGATGTCGATCCCATATGACGCAGAGGAGGCAGATCGGGATTGCTCTGGTGGGCCGGTGAAGGAAGCGTCAAAACACTTGAAGCAGCGGAGTCCGGTGTGGCCCTCCTTGCCGCAGAGCTGGTAGATGGGTTTATCGTCGTTGTAGTTCTATCGGGGGCGCCCGCTGTTGTTGTTGTTGCCACGGTTGCGGTCGTGCCCGCGTCCTCGGCCACCACCACCGCGGTTGAAACCGCCACGGCCTCCACGTGTAGCCGTGCTAGCAGATGAACCGGATCCACCGTGCAAGAGATCCATCCGATGTTCCTAGCTCACTAGCTAGGTGTAGAGCTTGCCCAAAGATAGCGGCTCCGTGCGCGCCGCGACAACCGAGACAATCGGATTAAAATCCATATCAAGTCCGGCTAGTACATTGGAGATGATCTCTTCATCTTCAAGACGTTTGCCGGCGGCCGCCATGTCGTCAACAAGAGATTTCATCTTGTTGAAGTAGTCGGCGATTGTAGACGAGCCCTTCTGCGCTGTGGCCAACGCCATGCGCGTGTTGATGATACGGCCCCGAGACTGGGAAGCCGTCATCTTTGAGATCACTTTCCAGATCTCGACCGATGTGGCGCAATTGGAGACTTGCATTTGGATCTCCTTGGAGATATTGGAGAGCAGATAGTTAACGATCTGCTGGTCCTTTGCAACCCAAGTTTCATACTCAGGGTTGGGGATGAGCTCAGTCGGCTTGTCGGCCGCCTTGGGGATCTGCTTCGCCGGCACCACAATGTCGGGCTCGAGATAGTGCGCTATCTGCGCACCACGAAGAGCAGACAGCACCTGGGCGCTCCATAGGGGAAAATTCCCTTTGCCCAGCTTCTCGGTGACAGGACAACCGATCAGAGAGAACGATTGTTGAAGCGCGGAAGAGTAGCCATCGAGAATATTATGGACTAACCTAACTCTGATTACTATGTGAAAATGGTTGGAACGTGATGCCCTCTCAAACTCTCGGCTTCGTGTTAATATAGCCAGGAAGAGCCCCTGACGTGGCGATACAACTAGTACTTTAGTAACTCTAGATTACATCGATCAGGAGATACCTATCCTATCTAACCGAAGCCATGATACTTCCTTCACCCGCAATCAAGCCTGAGTGCACAACCAATTTTCAGGAGATATCAATCAACCAGATATTACGATCATGTGATCCTATTGGATATTCTTAACACTGAGTTGTGCTTACAGCCCGTTCGTTGCCGAGAAATCTCCTTGTCTATTGTTCATGTTCTCGTGATCGTCCGAACGAGATCCCACGCGGGGCGGCGTGCGCGTGCGTGGTAAGGAGCGACGCCAGCGGGATGGCGCCACGGTACTTGAAGGCCCGCAGCTCCGGCGTGCCGACGATGAAGGTGGCCAGCCCGTGGCAGGGCCAGCCTGCGGAGGCGCGCGCCGTCGGCGGAGAGCGCGGTTAGGTTCTCGCAGGCCTCGAGCGTTAGGTCGACGAGGCTCGGGCAGGCGGAGACCAGCCGTTGTATGGCGCCGCCGCCCCTTCGGCCGGTGACCCTTGTCAGGTGCAGCGTGTCCAGGGACGGCAGGGCGTTTGTCGATGGCAGCTCGATGCAGCAGCGGCCGAGGTGGAGTGCGCGTAGCACGGCGCAGGAGGAGAAGAGGCTTCTCGGACGACGTACTCCTCGACCCGATCGGGCCCGTCGTCGTCGGTGGTGGCATCGGCGGCGGCGTCGTCAGTGGCGGCTGCGGCGGCGGTGGCGTCATCAGCGTCATCGTCTTGTCCTTCCGCCATCTCGTAGTGCATGTCCATTTTCC
The DNA here is from genome assembly GCF_019320115.1 of Miscanthus floridulus. Lineage (NCBI taxonomy): Eukaryota > Viridiplantae > Streptophyta > Magnoliopsida > Poales > Poaceae > Miscanthus > Miscanthus floridulus. Next base: position 123,065,745 of record NC_089589.1, on the reverse strand, counting down.
TTGCGTCGTGCTCTTGCTCGCTGGCGTCACCTGGTTCATGTCCATCCAGAGCGAAGGGCGTACGCCCAGTCGCAGATGGGTTCAGTGCCGAGGCACAGGTCGATCTCCATCCTCTGGCCGGCGCCATGCACGGCGTACGAGAGCCAGCCGTCCACGGCCTTAGTGGCATCATCCCCGCCGCGGAAGCCGAACTCGTCGAACGTGACGCGGAGCGGGCGCCACGGTGGCGGCAGTTGAGCGCGGTGGTGACGCCGGTTACAAAGCGCTGAGCCCCCGCCTCCCCGAAGGAGAGCGTGTGCACGGCGGCGAAGATTTTACCAAAATTCACCAAAACTCCAGAGAACATTGTTTTATCATGAACAAAATCTTGGATTTCGTGTTGCATCTTAAATTGATTTTTTCCAACATATGTGTAATGTGTATCTGTGCTTGTACACATACACAAGGGGACTGAAACGGGCCAATTCTCGGCTGCTGTTATCAGCTGTTCCATTCTCGTGAACAATCACGCAGAACCACGGTAAAGAGAAACATTGCATAATGTTACAGGACACCTATACACACTAAATTTCATCATTCCGTTTAAGTTTCGAAATGGTGTGGCAATACATCACAGCAGATTCTTCAGTCTTGACGCTACAATGCAGAAGTATGCCGACCATAACTCTTGGATCAGTTAGCAAGTGAAAAAATACCCAAGATTTGCATGCAAATGATTCTGCATTCATAAGCAAAAGAAGAATGTCAAAAAAATTCAAATATACACAGAAAAGGTGGTGACTGATTCTTCCAATCCCCTGAAGCTACCACACACAGCATTGTGCCGTACATAATACATTCTTCCTTTTGCATGTACACATGTACTGAATTTAATAATTTCCCTGAAAACTAGACAAAATAACCAATGTGATGACTCGCACTTGAGAACGTCAAAAAGCTTAGCCATCAGAAGGTAACTGGTCCTCCTCAAGCTCCATTGTACATATGAAACATTCCCTCTGGAAGATCAAGAATTCCTGACAAACATTGAATAGTCATTTTGTTAGTGCCAAGGGGGAAAAATAAGGACTGGGTGCATTAACAAATGAAAGATCATAGAAGTAACCTGCAACTGCTGCTGGCTGAACAAATGCATCATTCCAGACTCGGCTGAACCAACTAACTCAATTAGTTTGTCACAGTTATCTAGAGAATCACCTGCTGCGGAGAGTGCGATACATGCCTGCCAAATAAAAGCAACAAAAAATAATGTATCATCTACACTGGAGAGAGACAGCAAGAAACTATATGTATTTTGTACTATGATTTGCTTGATCACCTGCATAGATCTTAGAATTGTTTCAGGAAGGCAGCATCTCCGACACAGCCCTCGAATTATGTAAGCAGCAGTGCTCTCCACAGAGCCACTCCCATCAGAATACCAAGCATCAAGCCGTGAAATTGCCATTGAAACTCCAGGTTGGAATCGACTGAGTTCACCTGCCATAACAAATCATTCAAAACCACTGCACAAAATATTTCAAACAGTGGTCGCCTTTTAGAGTGAAGATACCTTTAAAGCCAGCAGCCATGATTGCGGCAAGAAGACCTCCATCATTGGTTTCATGAAGCCCATATCCATCACCTTCTGCTCCTAAGCAGCGAAGAGCAACTTCAATACAGCATGGATCTCTAGAAGAGACCTCGACATCCACCTGCTCATTTGCTCAATAGATAATACACATTTAAAATTTGCTAAAGTCCACTAAAATATATTGAAGTTGGAAGTCAAAGTGCTGTCAACAGTTCTTACTAGGCACTATAACTATTTTGATTGACTTACATGTAACGAGCCCGACTTAACAAATTTATTTTGGAAGCAAAAAATCTTTGAGCAAAAGGACCAAACCTTCAACTGGCGATGCAGCACATCATCTTCACTGACAGTTGAATATAGTGCACTTGTCAAAGCTGTGCATGATGTTGCATCTGGTAACATACATTCACCAGAAGGTAGGCAGAGCATTGCAGAAGCATGCAGCTCAAGGAAAATAACCTCTGAGGATTCAAATGGACTGCTCTCAACAGCATACAACCATGGTCTTTCATCCCCTGATTGCAACGGACAAGAACATCAAAAACAAGGAAAACAAAGTCGAATGCTTACATATACAATCGAAATTTTTGCAGCAGTGAGAAGCATATTTTCACACCGGTGCATCATATAAAACCATTTATGTCTTACTGCGTAGTAACAAGAATGCCAAGTCCAGTGTTTCTTTAGCTGCAGCAACAGCTTGATCCTTTTCCTCTGCCGAAAGCATCTCAGGAGAAACAGCGGCATTCTTCATCTCAATTTTAAGCCAACTGCGGTAAGTCGCATCCAGGGAGTAATATTCATGCTGTTTGGCCATACAAAAGCAACACTTGGTTAAGAATACTTATTAGATTCATTACATAAAAATAACAATATTATTTGCATAAAGAGAAGATGCACATCGGTATTAACAACAGAGACCATACCCAATCTTCAAACTCCATTAAGTTATCAGATACCTCCGGATCTTCCAGTGAAATTAAATTTTCTTTTTGCTTTAACGGTTCAGCTAAAATGGCAAGCAACTTGTGTGGCCCTGCTGGTAGCTCAGGGACTCTCCTCATTGATATCAGGGAAAACTCCCTGAACAGTATATTGCTGATTGATAAAGAAATAATATATAAGTTTCATGATAATGTCTTTTTGGGAAAAAGGAAATAAAACCCACATATAAATTTGCAACGATAAATATAGTGATGGCATGAAAAAAATATGAATCCATGTTTCTCTTGAACAAGAACAAATTAGAGAACTAATTACCTATGCATCAATGCCCGTATCAGAAGCTTCCCAGTGATCATTTGAAAGTCTGGAATCGAGGATGGTGGCGTGAAGCAAAGCCACTGAATAACCATTGCCTTTTGAAGTGATTGCAGGTGATGTTGATGCGCAACATCAGAGAAATCCTCATCATACTTACTGGGTTTTGTTTGTCGAGATCTTGAAAGCACCCTTCATTAAATTTCAAAACTTCTAAGAATATATCGACAAACACAAACAAAAAGTCTGAAACTCGGTGAATTTTATGCAACATATTCACAGGATCAACAAACCTTTCAATGATCTCTTCAAAACAAGCCTTGGATGCATCATCAGATGAGAATGGCAGATATTCCACAGCAGAAAGGAAGAGCTTGTACATAGTATGCAAACTGTTGCGAGAAAAAGAAGTGTGAGCATGTACATTGAATTCATTTAAAGTTACTGAATTAGCTCCAGTCTTTAATCTGTATTGCGTGCTGCCACTTTGATTTGCCAACAAGGCAACAACCAAAGGACAGGCAAGATCGAACAACCAAAAATACACTGATATAACCTGTGTCCATTATTATGAAAAACAATGGACAACCGAAAATAAAGCTGATATACCAAGATACTCACAACAGCAGACAATTACTTAGATAAGCATATGATAATAATACCTGCTATTTAACCTTAGTTCCATCATTTCCACAAACAAATTAATGCAAAGGTCATGTTGAAGCTGAGAGGCATATACTCCAACCAACTCTTCTTGATCTTCTAAGAACAAATACCTCACGTACCTGGAGTCATTAAATTTTCATTTATGATGATAAATAAGACACATCAAGAAGGCATACACAGCATCTGGACTAAGGTGAGAATGTAAGATCAACAAAATTAAAACAGCAATGCTTAGTTTAGATAAAATAATAATACTAGAAATAAAGGATCAAGCCCTTGATAAATTTGATGGAAACGATGCATGCTACTTATGTAACTGTATTGTGGAAATTGTTATGCTATAGTACCATACAATTGAAACTTAAAATCACCCAAATGGATATTAAGGACCAGTAATAGTAATTGATTAAGCCCCAAAAGGCGAAAATTGAAAAGTTGGGGCTCAACGGCAATGCAAGATTAGTTCTTCATAAATAATACTTACATGTTGATGATGAGATCACCAACAGTAACCAGTTTTTCATCCAACTCATCGTCCATTTCATCACTGAAAAGGTGCCTCAGCACAAGAACAATATGTGCCCCGAAGCGTATCATCTCAGGGTCATCAAGGGGCCTAGATGAACACAGAAGTTATTGAAAAGTGATATGATAAACGGATTTAAGTATTTGAAGATTATCACATACAAAATCACAGACTTTACCTTGCAGTATTATTATGGTTCTCTTCAGCAGATGATAACCATGACCATAGAAGGTCAAGAAGATGAGATATATGTCCACTCATGAGATTCATCTGCAATTAGACAATTAGGGGATCTGTAACACCCTAAAATTTGCATCATTTTAAAATAGGTGAATTTGATTTAATTATGCATTTTGTGAGCATGTAAACTTAGAAAAATAATAACTTTTGTTAAATTAAAATCAACTATAACGTCTAGCAATATGTTTGTGCATACATGATGCTGCATATTTATTTTTGTGATGATTGGGTTTGATCAAAACTGCAAAAGAATTTGAATTTGGTTTTGAAAATGTGTTTAAGGAAAAGAAGATGAATTTTTTACCTCTCTCTCCCTCGCAGCCCAGCTTCCACCTCCTCTCTCCCCACAGCCCAGTGCGCTACGCGCGGCCCGCTTGGCCGGTCGGCCTAGCAAGCGGCCCAGCCGAAGCTGCGCGGAGGCGCTGCCCCTTTTCTCCTTCTACCTCTCTGCCGAGTCAGCCCCGTGCCTGGAGTCGCTGACACACTGGGCCCGCGTGTCAGCCGCGTCTTCCTCCTCCCGTTCGTGTCCGAGTAGGACTCTGCTCCGCCGGGAGTCCGCATCCGCCTCGCTTCCCGCCCGATTGGCGTGCGCCCCACGCTGCCCTACCCCTTAAATAGCGCCCTACGCCCGCGCCGCCTCCCTATCTAGCCCGAGAGCAAGCCGCTGCCGCTCCCAGAGACCACAGCGCCGCCGCCCAGCTCGCCGCGGGCAACGCCTTCCCCTCCCTCTTCTAATCTGGACCGTCCAGATTAGATCCAACGGATCAGATTTCATCATACCATTTCGCTGGTTGTTTTGCAAGAGCCCCTCCCTTTTCCAGTAATCTAACCCGCAGTCTACAACGTATACTTCAAAATACGTTTTCTCTTTCTGAAAGCATAGTTTCCCTCTGTTAGATTCAAAATACGTTTTCTTTATTTACAGATTTTCCACTGATCTTGTTTTAGCCATAACTTTTTCGTTTTAACTCTGTTTTGGTCCGTTCAAGTTGCATTAGATTCGTAATTGAGTAATCTACATGTTCATCCTACTGTTAGACATGTTTTCAACTTTTGAAATTCGAGGTTAGATTTAATTTATTATTTTATTAAAGGAAATCTTGTTTAATTCATAACTTCTTCGTTATAGCTCCGATTTACGTGATCTTCGCGTCTGCGTGTTCATAGCGAGACGTAGATCCGTTTTACAAACTTTTCATCTTGATTTTATGCTGTTGGTGTACTGTTCTAATCTATAGCCTTTGTTTGCTATGCATGATTGCTTCTTGATGCTTGTATGTTGTTGTGATGATCGAATATAGACGGTGAGCAATTCATGGGTGATCAAGAGTACTACTTTGACGAGCAGGATCAGCAGGAACACTTTGATCAAGGCAAGTATAGCATGGGATCATCATTTTTCCTATTAACCTTAATACACTTAATTCATGTGCATGTCTCCTTGTTATATTTAAGGATTTCCTAGAATTGGACTTATACATTGTCACCTATATTTAAGGATTTCCTAGAATTGGACTTATACATTGTCACCTATAGGATATGCATTGGGTAGCCTTTGCTAGTGCTCAACTAAACCATGATCTTGTAACTTGACTAATGGTATATGCAATAAACATTAAAACATGACTTTTTAGCAACTTAGAAAAAGGGGGCTGGAGTATTTAGCTACTTTCTAAATGCTTCAAATTCCTCTCCCTAAGGACTTATCTCTATGTGATCATCCGGGACTTACAGTACAACTGTGAGGGCCACATGGCTCTGGCTTTAGCTCAGTACAAGGACATTTTCTAGCTTGTTAGTGGTTACCTTTATGGCGCAAGAGGGGCTTGACGAATCGGGTATAGTGCTACCTCTGTCTTTATGTGTATAGCCTACGCGGAGTGTGCCATTTAGAAGGGGAGCTCTACATCTGTTTGCCAATTGGAAACCTAGCGGTCCTAACTTGTTAGACGAATCTTTGAAAGGCTTCATAATGTACCCTGTCTGCTCACCTTGTAAGTGTTTTGGGAGTTATAAACCCGGGCGTATAGGTAATCACGACTCACAGTAAAAGTGTACAACCTCTGCAGAGTGTAAAACTGGTATATCAGCCGTGCTCACGGTCACGATCGGCCTTGGAACCCTTATGGAATAGATGATCACTATTAATTACTTGTTTATGCTATTCATTAATCATGTTTGCATTGATCATGTGTTTACTTTGGGATTATGACAACTTGTTGCTACTCTTATACTAAAATTGTGACAACTAAAAGTTAAATGTTGTTAAACCTGTGTCAAGCCTTTGAGCCTCATGAACCCCATGTTACACTTGTTGAGTACGAGATGTACTTACGCTTGTTTATTTTCATTATTTAGATAAAAATCCCGGATGGGTAACAGATTGCCATGGTGATGACGACTTCCCTGAGGATTACTAGTCTTGTGGTCAACCAGTTGACATCCTTGTGCTATAGAGCTTCCGCGAGAGAGTTATCTTTATATTTCCGCTGTAGTTATGTGAAGACTATGTGATATTATTCGTGATGTAATAAACACTTGTGATGATACTTCGGCTTATGTGTGTGATTGATCTCTGGGCGCACATAAGATTATGCATCCCATTTTATCCTTAAAATTGGGTGTGACAGGATCGCAGTTCCAAATGGGTAATGATCTATCAATTTTAATTCGAGGGGACTTTCAATGAAGTGTGTTTTTTAGCACATTAATCATATGTGCCTTCCAGTTAACATGGGTCAACAAAAAAAATCATAAAGTTACTGAGTTAGAAAAGAATTGCATCCTACAACTCTCCAACATGGAAAACAGGTAACAAAGACATGTTCATATGCTTGGAACTTTGGATCCACACACATGCACAGGTGTTTTACTAGAAGGGCCTTGGTTAATGTAAAACAAAAACTAGCATATATCATAAAAATTAGCCCAATTCCAATGCTATCATGTAGAGCAATTTACTCAGTTCAGTAAATACCATTAGAAAAGAACATAGACAAAATGCGTGATGCACAGAACAGAGGTTGTCCTTCAGCAGTTCATCCTTGGAAACAAAAATTACCTGAATTTGTCGATGCTGCTCCCGGCATGCTCGAGACACAGTTTCATGAACAAGGTCACTGCATCACATGAGTGAACAATAGTATAAGTAATTAGAAAATGGAAAGGATCATAGGAAGCACTAAATATTTAATACCTTGAGTGGAGTTTCTGCAGAAGAGAAGTTAAATCACGAGGTTGCTGATCAAGAACATGGTATGGCCAACTTTCTGGACCAACTGAACTTTGGGCTCCATTCATGTCATCATCAAGCTGCTTTTCATTTGGTCTACTTGTTTGGTACTGAGATAATTCTAGATCCACTTGAACATCTAGCCAGGATCTTGCCATTGCCCAACAAGCTGACTAGGAAAGGGAATGACAAAAGGTGCATCACAAACCAGCAGTCGAAGCCTACCTGGAAAGAATAAAATCAAATCTACAAAATACCTCCCAGTCAGTACAGATTGGTAAGACACGCTTTAAGTTACTGCACTGTAAAGCATATACAGCCATCTCATAACGGCCTCCATCTTGCTCAGCAATTTTCTGAAAGAATACTATCAATTCAGAGTGCATGTAGAGAAGCAGCAAACATAAAGAATGAAACAGACCAGTTGTTCAATAAGTACAGAACTACTAAAAACACAGAAAGAGGCATACTCTACAGCGAGAGTAGAGTTCACCTCTGAAGCACAATACGATGCCCATTTCCAAAGATGCCACTGCCGCCCAACACCACTTTCTAATTCAATGGCTTGTAGTGTTCTGTACTTTCCATTCTTGTGCAATGCATCCAGGGAAGGGAACATATCTATGCCACCAAAAGGACAAAGAGTGGCTGCTCTCCATGCCTGAAAGTATACTCAATAGTCAGCATCAGAAAATAATAGAGATGATAATAAGAATAACACAATCTACCCTGACTGATCTACCTGGCCAGCAGAACGGCACAACTCAGATGCCTCTTCTAATCTTCCTGCTCTTAAAAGAGTCCATATATCTTCTAGAAGCAATTCATCTTGCTTCTGCTTATAGACAAACAAAAGGAAATTTGGTATTACTATAATTGAGGCACTAAATGAAAAAGATTTCAGAAGATAAGCATTGTTTTGTATATAGTGACGTTAGTCAATTTGTTTCCTTTAGTTCATTGAAGAAATAAATTTAAAAAGGAAAGATCATCCAGGAAAAACAAGGGATAGGAACATGAAAATTGACTAGTTCACATAAGTGAAAGAACGGTCCCAGAAAGGTCAAATGAAACCAACTGCAATGCATATTTCCAGCATCAGCATAAAAGATTATATGCACCATAAAAGCCTACCTTGTCATCAGGAAGAAGTTGGGCTCCTTCACGAGTTGGAGCATCAAAATCCACATGCTTCACTATAGTAGAATCATTATTATTTCTTTTTAGGTACCTCTGTGTACGGTGCCAAACACCAGAACTTGGTAGGTATGAACCAACATGATGTCCTCTCACCTACATGAGTGAATAAGCAGGATGTCATCTTATTAATTTGCTCACACATATAACTCGATCAGCTACTCTATAGTTTGTCCTATGACTAATACCAACAGAAAACAGTCCAAAGGGTAAAGAAATAACTGAATCAAGAAGATCTGGACAAATCTTAATGAATGAGCCATGGATATGTCATAGTTATGCTGTAGACACTACCATACGTGTGGGCGTATCCAGTGCAGAGAGCTCCCGCTCTGTGCGGGGTCTGGGGAAGGGTGTTAGCGGCAAGCCTTACCCTCGCCTGTGCAATGCGAGGAGACCGCGACTCGAACCCGGGACCTTCCGGTCACAGGCGGTAAGACTCTACCATACGTGTAAATATAGAATTACAGATTACTAATATCTTTACTCACTTGTCATGGAAATCCTAAAAATTACTCCCTCTGTCCCAGAAAACTTTATTTTTAGCTTTTAGACACTAGGGTGGTGTTTGGTTCATGTTGTGGGAATGGGAACGCCAATGGAATCCGATACTGCTGTGATCTGTTATGGCTAATGGTTAACGGAATTTGTTTGGTGAGCTCATGTAATCGGGTAGTCCAAGAGGAAGCAGGGAGCAACAAGCCAGCAAAGGCAGCAATGACATCGCGCCGACGCGGACTGTGGAGCGGCGGCGGCGGCGGAGATACCAGAGCCGTGAAGTCGTGAGGTGCTGAACAAGAAGCGGTGGCGGCGGACATCGGAGTTCGCGATTACAAGAAGCGGCGGCGGCGGACACCGGAGACTGCGATTCGCGAATCGAACGCCTCGCACGAGAGACGATCGAGTGACGGTAGACACTGGAGCTCGCGATTACGATAAGCGGCGGCGGCGGAAGTCGCAACGCCTCGCGCTATCTAGGGACGATCGAGTGGACGGGAAGGGAATGGATAACGCTGGTTTTGGAGAGGTATCGAGGTTGTATAAAGCCGTATCAGATGCCGCTGGTAACAGATACGGGCTGGTCTAACCAAACATAAATCAACGCTATCGGTTCACGCTGTAAATGGATAACGGGCAAAAGTGGCGGAACCAAACAGCTTGTAGGTTGGACCCATATCAGCCTGAGATTGCAGCCTGAATGCCTCCACGCATTCTTTTAATTAGCGGCTTATTCCTTGTTTAGTGTGGATCACCTTCAATAAATAAGGGTACATGTGTAATTTCTATTGAGCACTAATCTGTTCTATAAAGATCCTAAAACATCAAGTATTTGGGACCGAGGGAGTATATTAGTGGAAGGTTGCTCCATTCCATGTCAATCACATGACACTACAGAATTCCCACAAAATAAATGATAATAGTCATTAAAAAATACCTTACCTTCTTCTCCAAATCAAGAGCTTCAGAAGCAAGACCTTCAAGCCAAAGTATGATCCGTAGACACAGTTGTGCTGTAAGGTCTGCTGCAACAAAGCGGCAAGCCTCCTGATGGGATGTAATTGGCGGCTGTTTACAAGTACATCTCAAAACTTAGGTGAATATACATATCAGAGGACAATAATTCAAAGGAGAAAAAAAAAGGACTTGAATCCATTGGTAGCTATAACTTAATATGTCTTACCACCAACAGCTCTCCAGAAAGCTCCTCATGTCCTGTCATGAAGCAGATCAAATAGTCAAGAAAATACAATAGTTACTCCAGAAGTACTCATTTATAGTTTATGGTACTGCTAATGAAAATCATAGAAAGAATGATCTGTTTATAAGTATCCAAATATTGGAACTATTACCTTTGCCATAGAGGTGCCAAAGAAGTGACCAGGAAGCAGCTTCGTCCAGTAAAAGTTGTGCCTTTTGCTGCATAAGTTTATTGTCCACCATCCGAAGCTTTCCAGTGGCAGCAGATCTGAAAATTTAAGAGTGTCACACAGATATCCCAAAGTTAGTATATAAGCTATAATACAGGCATCTCATCAGTTGACGTTAGCAGCCTTGTGCTTTAGTTGAAACAAATAGGGAAAAGAACTACATTCAGTCAGTGATAACTTAGCTGTGAAGAAATGAATGGCAAACTAAGTCCTTAAAAATCTAATCAGCAATTTGACAAAGTAACAGTTAAATTTTAACAGGCAAAGTGTCACTTCTAAGAGTTTCGGAGAAGTAAAATACTAAAATCTAACAGCTGAAATGAAGTTTGCAATGACAACCTGATTGACTCGGAAGCATTTCGACATGTCCTCTCGAATTGTTGAATTACATCTGGGAAGGGCATCAAACCTGAAACAGAAAAGAGACATTAAATAACACAACTAAGTCGTTAAAAATCTAATCAGCAATGAACTGGAAAATGGAAAGGAAGTAAAGGGTGTTGCTTTATGTCATGCAACTCAAGAACATAGCTAAAACCTACACACTCCCTAAATTCAGATTGCCAGTCACTGTATAAATAAGGATGGAGATTTCTGGTGCTTCCATTAATCATCTGGTAAATAACAGCTGGTCACACATGTGCTACAACGCTGAAGATGAATGGAGAAGATCAGAAAATTGAGGATAGAATTCACAGCCACCCAGTAATAAACTGCTATATTTTGCTACTTGAAAATATGTGTGATTTATTTCAGAAGAACAAGTTTGATTAAGTATTCATTATTGGTTAAAATCAAATAAAACAAAAAGGAAAACAATAACACTGATTATAAGCACATTAATTGACAATAAACATAAAACAACATACAAACAAAGCTTTGGAACAGAAAGCAACCTTAACAAAAGAAATCGTCCCAAAAACAAGGGAAAAAAACAATAGCACGTGCCATAGTGACTACTCCTACAAGCAGGTCAGTAACCAGACCACTGTACTCTTCTAACCTTGGTTCGCAGAATCGAGGAGAGTTGCAAACATTGTAAAAGACGTTTCTCCTTCATGTGGCACATATATGTCGTCCTCCAGTTTGACTGGTTTCAGCGTCTGCCTCACCGCTTGCCTGCCCAAACTGTAAGCCGCGTCTGATGCAGAACCGCCATCAAGAGATGTCCTTTTCGCTGAACTGTACAGTCTCGATCCATCCAAGCTTTCTATATTGGAATAATCGGCAGCCTCCTGCTTTATGTCTTCAAGGAGTAAACCAGCATTAGGCCGCCTCGGGATGCTTTCTCCATCGTATAACAGCCTTGGTCCAGAGGACTTGGAGAGTGAGCTTCCCAGCAGAGGAGAGACATTTGAAGAAGACAATCTCTTTCTGTAAATTGCAAAGCGAAACACATAATTAGCAACCACTGGCAGATTAAAAAAAAAAGAACTAGAATGTCCGCACATATCACATACATAGGGTTTCATATAACTCTCCTGTGGTAAAATTAGCTGCCTAAACCATTTCGGCCATATACAAAGAAAACTAGCTGAAAACATAGGCTCAATGAGCCACAGTAAGTACAGAATTTGTCCTGCACTAGAACACAATAAGCCAGTCTGAGCATCGAGAGGCAGCAGAGATTGGCTTGTGCGGTTGTGCCATTCAGGCACTCCCAAATCACACAAAGTCTCATCTGTGCATTGGGAACACTTGTAACATGTTCTGATTTCTATGCAACAAAATGTTGGGCTTAATATGCTTTCCAAGCAATTGGAGGTTCCAAAATGCTGCCGAGGTGACTGGGCATTCGTACTCGGGGTCTCAACGAACTGACACACTTTATCACCAATGAACCCATGGAAGCTCCAATTGGTACGCGCAGCCCCGAGAACACATCTAGCCAAGACCATCGCACAAATCAACCAATCTCCCCAATCCCTCCCACCCATTCGAACCTCAAACGTCGCCAATCACAACTAAACTAAGCCGCCACACCTGCGTCATCTATTCGGCAGCGCAGCATTTGGGAACGCGAATGAAGGAGCGGGGGTAGGAGAGGGAGCGAGCGCCTGACCTGTAACGGCGGTACTCCTCCCGGCGGCCGGAGGACTCCGGGTCGAAGTAGCTCGGCGACGGCGAGGGGTCCACCTCCATGGTCGCGAGGGTTCAGCTAGGGTTTTGGTCCCTCGCCTCGCCGGCGGAGTCAGTGACTGCGCGCCGCGAGAGAGCTCGAAAAAGAGACAGAGGAAGAAAAGGAAAATGTTAATCGCAGGCCCAATCTGGGCTTCGCTTGCTGCGTGGGCCTGATTGATGGAAGTGTTTATAGGCCGGGCTCACGGTCACAGCGCGTTGGCGATCTCAATTTTCCTACTAGGCACCTTTTTTTAGATTTTTTTCGAAACAGAAGATGTATATAAGCAATCATCAAATTCAAATTCAGCACGGATTATCATGATGATGTGTCCAGCTAATACTTATCACCAGTCCACGTCATGTCTCTACCGGGAACTATATGGGGTGCACACAAACTTCAAAACCTGGATACCGCTCACGGCAAAGCATGATCAGTTTCTACTTCCTAGTTGCACAAACGTTAGCCCCGATGAGAAGTCGTGCTGCTCTTCAAGGTCCCGTTGGACTCTAGTCTACATCATTCGTATATATCTATCTGTAGGGTATATGGTATGTACGTGACGGTACATCATATCATTCGTGTGATGTGGGCAACGCAAACTTAGGCAGGTATATATGGCACGCAGCAGGCCGGCGTGTAGCACATTGGTCGCAAGATATGAGGGATCTCCAGCAGCACTGGTATAGGATCGTCGGAGTACAAGCTACGGTGCAACCACACAACCAGGGCCAACTGTCACTCTGGCAACTTGCCACCAAAACGCAAACCGATATCGTGTCCATATATAAAAAAAAAAAAAAAAAAACTCGGCCTACGGTGGGCAGACAGCCCCCGCAACTTTGTGCTTAAGGAAGAAGACCTTCTCACGCAGGCCGAGAAAACCCCCGAACACCGTGTCCCGCCCTTACACAGGGGCCCGTTACCCTGTGAGTGGGCCGGTCCGTTGCCTGTGCTTTGGGAAAGTCGAGACAGACGAGGGGATTTTTTTTTGTGGGTACCGGAAATTCTACCCACAGCGGGCCTTGAACTCCGGTCGGCAGGCAGAGGCCTTAAGCCTCACCTCCTGGCCAGTCGAGCCGAAGCTCGTCTCCCCCGTGTCCATATATATGATGTGGCGTGTTAGTCCTAATAGTAGTAAGCAGAGTCCCGATCTTGATCGGTTTTCCGAGAACTAGAGGGCGAAACTCAAACTCGACCATTGCTATAATATAGTTAAGCACTCATAAATCACAACTCGTAATGACTGTTAGATAATTAGGCATTTTCATGGTCAATTTAATCCAGAAATATAATATCAGCAGGTTCGTGATGGTATATATGTGCATATGTATATCTTTAACGAACGCTACAGTATGCAGACATGACATACATATGGATACAGTAAGAACGCAAAGTACGACAGTCATAGAGATAAGATTGTACCCAGCGGAGGGTCCCATGCCGAGGGCATCAGAGGCTCCATTCGCACTAGTCGACATATTGCGTTGCTCGAAGTCATGGACCACAATCGATGCAGGACGGTGTTCGCAGTGTAGTCCCACGAACGGATCACCAGGAAGAATACGGGTTCCGCGAGTGATCACCAGGAAGAAGACGGGTTCCGCGAGGAAGACGATGTCGAACGAGCAGTCACGGAATCGCTCCCCAAAAACCTAATCGCCGCACACCCCGTGCAAGGTTCGCAAGCGGACGAGGGTTCCGGAGAAACCTGCTCTCCTGCTTCTCCGTGCGCACAGAGGTACGGGACGGGGAAGCTAGAGGACTGCTGAGATGTGGTCTCTCTCAAAAGCGAAGCGGAGTTTTTGAACTGACGAAGGACTATGGATTTATGACTGCGACGGGAAGGAAGAAAGGCAGCGGAGAATCCGAGGAGACAGAGAGCGGAAGAGACGGTAACTGGTGCAATCAGTTCGCCTTCACTATCAAGGAGAGAAACTCTCGTGATTATGTGGATTAAGTGGCAAAACCTAGCCATGCTCAACCTGCCTCGCCACGGCCCGGCCCAGCCCGGCGCGCGGCACCCCTTTGTCCTTTTCTCAGCTTCTCAATTAAGATGGATAATTTCCAACCATATAAGCTAAATAAACGTTCAGTCAAAATCCCATACGGTGTTAAACCATACGACGCTTAATGTTACGTACCATAGAGTTTTATTTGATTTATTAAATATTATACGGGCCAAGCCCATAATATATCCAACAATCCTCACCAAACTCTAGGGTTTGTAACAAAGTAATCTCAGAAACCACATTTCTTTTATATACCAGTGTTTCGATGGAGACTGTTAAATTAAACATCCATCTAGAGCAATAGTTTCACTCAGTCACAACTGAACAATGGACTAAGCCTTGAATTGACAGTTTTGTGTGAGGTGAATGTCACTAAAGTCCTTAGCTGATACTATACTGCAAAAGGCATCCCCTCTATTTGAAGCATACAAGTCATACTTCAGTGCATTTCATGAGTATTTAGAGATCACCCAAATCTCATAGACTGTGACCAGCAGTCTGACTCATATAGGTGTGTTCCTCAAAAGATGTTCTGTAGGACAACATCTTTGCTTTAGTAAGCCACTTGGAACACATTAAGGTAAAAACCAACCTGCCTTACAGAAAGAAAATATATGCATCAGAAATGAGTCTTACTAAAGATCTTTCCTCACAATTTACTACTAGCTTGTTTCACCATCCTACTTCACTGGATCTCCGATCACATAGAACAGGTTATCAATATAGTAAATTTTATGTGGGTCTCAAACCCATCTCTCTCGATACACTTTCTATCACATTGTGTGACAGACTCTTAGTGAATTAATTTGCCAGATTGTTAGACGTGTGAACATAGTCCCAACACTATTACTCCGGAGTTTCTTAATTTTCTGACAGATTTTAGTTATCTCTTAACATGCCTTGTAGACTTCATGTTATCCTTAGAACTGTTAACCTTCGTAATCACTGTCTGGTTATCGTAGTTCATAGAAATAGCCGGTATGGGGTTTTCAACAACCGGTAAATCCATAAGGAGATCACGAAGCCACTCGGCCTCAGAGCCAGCAGTGTCTAATGTTGTGAGTTCTGCTTCCATTGTAGACTTCGTTAAGATAGTAAGCTTATAAGACTTCTAGAAAACAACACCACCTCTAAGCGAAAACACATATCCACTTGTGTCATAAAGCTCATCAGCATCAAAGATCTAGTTGGCATCACAATAGCCTTCCAATACCTTCGGATGTCCGGTATAACAAATACCATAGCTCATAGTGCCCTTTAGATAGCGCATCACTCTCTCAGGAGCACGCTAGTGATCATCTCCCGGGTTTGACACAAAACAGCTTAGCTTGCACACAACAAATGAGATGTCAGGCCTTATTGCACTAGCAAGATACATGAGTGAACCAATGATCTGGGAATACCTCAACTGATCACTTGCTATTCTCCGATTTTTCCTCAATAGCACACTCAGGTCATAAGGTGTAAGAGCAGGTGCACAGTCACTAAACCCAAAGTGACTCAGCACCTTTTCCACATAGTGGGCTTGTAACAGAGTTATCCCATCATCACCTTCTCTCAGAAGCTTGATATTAAGAATAACATCAGCATCTCTCAAATCTTTCATCTTAAAATTATTGGATAAAAATTCATTCACCTTCTCAATCACTTTGAGGCTGGATCCAAATATCAGTATGTCATCAACATATAAGCATAAAATAACTCCTTCACCCCTACCATACTGATAGTACACACATTTATCAGCTTCATTCACAATAAAGCCAGCAGATGTTAAAGTTCTGTCGAACTTCTCATGCCACTGCTTAGGAGCTTGTTTTAGGCCATATAATGACTTTAATAATTTACACACCTTGCCTTCTTGACCATTTGCTAGAAACCTATCAAGCTGATCCATATAGATCTCCTTTAACTCTCCGTTTAGAAAAGTTGTCTTAATGTCCATTTGATGAACGATAAGACCATAAGAGGCTGCCAGGGAAAGCAAAACTCGAATTGTGGTCAATCGGGCAATCGGTGAATAAGTATTAAAGGAATTCTCACCTTCCTTTTGAGTATAACCCTTAGCCATAAGTCTTGTCTTGTACCTCTCGATAGTACCATCAGGCCTAAGCTTTTCCTTGAACACCCATTTGCACCTTATAGGCTTGCACCCATAAGGACGATCAACAATTTCCCAAGTTCCATTAGACATAATAGAATCCATCTCACTCCGTACTGCTTCCTTCCATAAGTCAGCATTAGGAGAGGAATGTGCCTCTTTAATGGTCATTGGTGTGTCATCCATAAGGTACACAATATAGTCATCACCAAAAGACTTTGCAGTCCTCTGTCTCTTACTTTTCCTAGTGACTATAGTGTCATCCTCCTCGGAATTTTGCATATAGGGTTCCTCAATTTGTTCTATCGGAGTAAAATTTTCATGCTCATGGGGGATTATAAATTCATGACCAGTCATGCTAGGTGCATTTTTCATGGAAAACTCATTCTAAAAAAATATAGCGTCTCTAGATTTCATAATTGTATCAACAGCCATCTCAGGAACACTAGAATTTATAATTAAAATCTATAACCCACGCTATGAATAGCATAACCAAGGAAAACACAATCAACAGTCTTTGGTCTAAGCTTTCGCTTTTTGTTTATTGGCACTTTCACCATTGCCAAACAACCCCAAATTCGTAGGTAATAGAGATTTAATCTCTTCTTCTCCTATTCCTCGAATGATATATAATTTCTTTGTTTTTTGTGGGCACTATATTCAGGACATGACACGTTGTCAATATAGCCTCACCCCACCATTCCTTAGATAGTCCCATAGTCTCTAATATGGCATTAACCAAATCAGTTAGAGTGCGGTTCTTTCTCTCTACAATCCCATTGGACTGTGGTGAGTATGGTGGCGTCCTCTCATGAATAATTCCAAGCACCGCGCAAAACTCAGAAAAATCATTTGAGAAATATTCTCCCCTACGATCGGACCGCAAATGCTTGATTTTCTTCTCAAGTTGATTTTCTACCTCAGCTTTATAGACTTTAAAATAATGCAATGGTTCATCTTTAGTTTTCAATAAATACACGTAACAAAATCTAGTACAATCATCTATAAATATCATGAAGTATCGTCTACCACCTTTAGTCAATTTGCCATTCATTTCATATAAATCAGAATGAACGAGTTCTAATGATGCCAAGTTCCTCGCCTCAGTAGCCTTGTGAGGCTTCCACGGTTACTTCGATTACACACACACCTAGCACTTAGAATCTTTGACTAAGTTAAATTTTAGGATTGAATTTAGATTTGCAAGTTGTGTGAGACAGCCAAAATTAATGTGACAAAGTCGTGAATGCCATATATTTGATTCATTCAAAACATTAACATTGTTCACTACTTTATTACACACATCATCAAGCAAAGATAAGCGGAACAAGCCTCCGCAATCATAACCTTTTTCAACAAATATTCCATGTCTCAACACAACACACTTATTGGACTCAAGCATAATTTTAAAGCTATCATGACACATCTGAGAACCTCTAACAAGATTCTTCTTGATGGAGGGGACATGCTGCACGTTCTTTAATAGCACCGTCTTTCCTGAAGTAAACTTCAAAACAACCGTACCAGCACCAAGAACATGCGCATATGAACCATTTCCCATCAGTAAGGCTCCAATCCTACCGGCCTGATAGGAAGTAAACAAAGAAATATCAGCACACACATGAATGTTAGCACCGTGAAAGCTCTAGTTTGGTTTTGGTGAATTGATAAAACCCTAAGTGCTAACCTAGTTTATCAAGTGATCATGAGATAGGTAGCACATTCCAAGTGGTGAAACAAATGAAGATCATAGCATGGTGATGATGATGCCATGATGATGATCAAGTGCTTGGACTTGAAAAGAAGAAAGAGAAAAACAAAAAGCTCAAGGTAAAGGTATAAACCATAAGAGCTATTTTGTTTTGGTGATCAAGACACTTAGAGAGTGTGATCACATTTAGGTTTGATAGCCGTACTATTAAGAGGGGTGAAACTCGTATCGGAATACGGTTATCAAAGTGCCACTAGATGCTCTAACTCATTGCATATGCATCTAGGATCTAGTGGAATGCTAACACCCTTAAAAATGTTTGTGAAAATATGCTAACACATGTGCACAAGGTGATACACTTGGTGGTTGGCACATTTAAGCAAAGGTGAAGAAGTTAGAGGTGAAAAGGAGTTAGTCTTGCTGGTCACTAAGTGACCAGACGCTGGTCTCAGAGGGACCGGCGTGTCCGATCAAGTGTGGCAGCAAAGACACTGGCGTCCGCCATACAACCGGACGCTGGGTCTTGGACTGACCAGACGCTGAGGTCCAGGGTCCGGTCCTATTGTCGGACAGCGCTGATGAAAGTCAATGTGTGACTGGACGCTGTTAGGGTCCGGTCAAGCATGATCGGACGCGTCTGGTCAAAGAAAGTCATTTCTGGAACCTTATTGGAAATGACCGGACGCTGGAAGCCGAGTGTCCGGTCAGTAATAGTGCAGTGTCTAGTCAACTCAAGTGACCATTGTGATCAGGACACGTGGCTGTCGTCGAGCGACCGGACGTTGAGGTCCAGCGTCTGGTCAACATGACCGGAGTGTCCGATCAGCCTGTGTTGTGCCTAGTGAAGGGTACAACGGCTCTATTTCATGGGGGCTTCTATTTAAGTCCCATGGCTGATTGAAGCTCACACCTTTGGCCATTTACATTGACATAGCAACCTTGTGAGCTTAGCCAAAGCCCTCCCACTCATCTCCATCATTGATTCATCATCTTTGTGAGACTGAGAGAGAATCCAAGTGCATTGCTTGAGTGATTGCATCTAGAGGCACTTGGTGTTCGTGTTTTGCTGTGGATTTTGCTTGTTACTCTTGGTGGTTGCCGCCACCTAGACGGCTTGGAGCAGCGAGGATCATTGAGCAGAGAGTGGTGATAGTCTCCGGCTCCGATCATGGTGATTGTGAGGGGTTCTTGACCTTTCCCTGGTGGAGAGCCAAAAGGTACTCTAGTGGATTGCTCGTGGCTTGTGTGATCCTCATCTTGTGTTGGTTGTGTGGCACCCTATTGAGGGTTTGGCGTATGAAGCCAATTAGCGCGTGAACCTCCAAGTGAGTGAATCACCACAACGAGGACTAGCTTGCCAGCAAGCAAGTGAACCTCAGTAAAAATCATTGTGTTCATCATTAATTCTAAGGTGATTGGTCTTTATTATTATTCATCCTTGTGATTGATTGGTTCCTCATCTACACAGTGGTATAACTTTCTTGATCACTCTCTTTATGTTACCGCAAACTAGTTGACTAGCTCTTTAGTGTAGCTAGTTGTGAGAGCTTGCTTGCTTGGTTGGTGTGGCTCTTTAGTTGGCCTTTAAGAGCACACTAGCATAGAGTAGTATCAAAGCTATTGTGTGAATAGATACTATCTAAACTAAAATTGTGATAGGTGGCTTGTATTTTGAGTAGGCTAGCGCAACACTTGCTTTGCCTCATAATTGTCTAACCATTTCGTTAAGTGTTGTTGTAGAAATTTTTATTAGGCTATTCACCCCCTCTAGCCATTAGGACCTTTCAAGTGGTATCAGAGCCGAGGTCACCGTGATTTGAGGCTTAACAACCTTCGGTGTAAAAATGGCTTAAATCAACAACACCAAGAAGCCACCCCAATTTGATGGCACAAATTATCCTTATTGGAAGTCAAAGATGACCACACACATCAAGTCAATCAATAGAAAAGTGTGGAAGGTAGTTGAAACCAAAATTAAGATTGGTGATCCGGAGAATCCCACCGCCACCGAAGAAGTGCTTCTCCAAAACAATGGCATTGCTCTAAGTGCTATTCATGATGCAATTGATGAAAGGACATTTGAGCAAATCAAGAATATTGAGATGGCTCATGAGGCTTGGAAGAAATTGAAAGAATCATTTTAGGGCACTTAAGCCGTGAAGGGTGCAAAGGCATATATCCTCAAAGAGAAGTTTGCAAGCTTCAAGATAAAGGAGGATGAGAGTGTGCCGGAGATGTTTCATAGGCTTCAAGTGCTTATCAATGATCTCAAAGCACTTGGAGAAGAGGTGAAGGACAAGGACTTCTCCCACAAGTTCTTGAGATGCTTACCTTCAAGATTTGGCACATTGGTCACAATTCTAGTCAGGAGTGGTTTGGACACCATGACACCAAACCAAGTGTTGGGAGACATCATGACCGATGATACATATAGAGATGAAGATGAGAAGGAAGAAAAGAAGGATAAGAAAGATGAGAAGAAGGATGAGAAGAAGAAGAGTGTGGCATTCAAGGCCACATCATCTAAGGGCAAAGCTAAGCAAGAAACATCAAGTGAAGATGATGATTCATGGGATGATGATGATGATGAGAAGATGGCTCTCTTTGTTAAGAGATTTGGCAAGTTCATAGTGAAGAAGGGCTACCGTGCTAGAAGGAAGAAGTCTTCATCCAAGAACAAAGAAGAGTCAAGAAGGTGCTTCAAGTGTGGAAGCAAAGATCATCTTGTTGCTCAATGCTCATACAATAGCGACAATAATGATGACAACAAGAAGAACAAGAAGAAGGACAAGAAGGAAAAAAAAGAGAAGAAGGACAAGATGGCATTCAAGAAGAAGGGTGGTTCATATTTAGTCACTTGGGGTAGTGATGCTGATGATGATGATGATAGTGATGATAACAAAACCACCAAGAAGAAGGTTCTTGCAAGCATTGCTATCAATGAGAAGCCTTCTCTCTTCGAATCTTCATCATGCTTCATGGCTAAGGCCACTAAGGTACAATCTTGTGTTGATGAAAGTGATGAAGAACATGATGATGAAAATGAACATGAAAATGAAAATGATAGTGATAGTGATAATGATGAACCTACTAAAGATGAATTACTTGACATGCTAGAGGATGCTAGAGAACACTTTGACATCAAGAGAAGGAAATACAAAAGCTTGCGTAAGGAACTAAAAGACCTTAAGCAAGCCTTTGATGAGCTCAATGCATCTCATGAGATGCTAGAGGAAGCCAATGAGAAGCTTGACAAAGCTCACAAAAAGCTTGAAAAGGCTCATTCATCTTTGCTTGATGAGCAAAATAAAAAGAAGCATGTTGAAACTTGCAATGTAGGTTTAACATATGATATAATTGATGAATCACTATCTATGCCTATCATTGTTGCTCCCACTAACCCTTGTTGTAGCACTTCCACTTCTATCTCATCTAGTAGTGATGGTCTCACTTGTGACACCTCACTAGTGGTTGAGAATGAGAACCTCAAGAAGGAGGTCAACAAACTCACTCACACCTTAGCTAAAGCTTATGGCGGTGAGGACCGCTTACTTATGTGCTTGGGTAGCCAAAGAGCTTCTCTCTACAAAGAGGGATTGGGCTATAGCCCTAAGAAAGGCAAGGCGGCCTTTGCTCCTCACAAGACTAGTTTTATGAAGAACAATGGTCGGTTTTGCACTAGTTGCAAGCAAGTTGGTCATGTAGAGCAAAAATGCATGAACAAGAAATCACAAGCTAATGTATCCTTCATAAAGCTTGATTCATGCTATATGCTTACTAAGGGTATAAATAGTGTGAAGGCTAAGTTCATTGGTAAACCATGGATGGGCTCAAAGAAGAAAGCCATTTGGGTACCAAAGAGCTTAGTGACCAACCTTCAAGGACCCAAGCAAGTTTAGGTACCTAAAAATAATTGATCTTCTTTTATAGGTCAATTACAAAGCCAGAGGAAGGCATTGGGTTCTTGATAGTGGGTGCACTCAACACATGACCGGTGATGCAAGAATGTTCAACTCAATCAACACCAATGGCAATGATGGTTATGATAGTATCACATTTGGTGATAATGGCAAAGACAAGGTCAAAGGGCTTGGTAAGATTGCAATATCCAATGACATGAGCATATTCAATGTGTTGCTAGTTGAGAGCTTGAACTTCAATTTGCTATCCGTGGCTCAATTGTGTGATCTTAGATTCAAATGTATATTTGGGGTAGATGATGTAGAGATCATAAGTGTAGATGGCTCTAACTTGATCTTCAAAGGCTTTAGATATGAGAATCTATACTTGGTTGATTTCAATGCTAGTGAAGCTAGATTATCTACATGCTTGTTCACTAAGTCTAGCATGTGTTAGTTATGGCATAGAAGGCTTGGTCATGTTGGGATGAAACAATTGAATAGATTGGTTAAGCATGACTTGGTTAGAGGCTTGAAAGATGTTGTGTTTGAAAAGGATAAACTTTGTAGATCTTGTCAAGCCGGCAAACAAGTTGGAAACACCCATCCTAAGAAAAGTATGATAAGCACTAGTAAAGCATTTGAGTTATTGCACATGGATTTATTTGGGCTAACATAATACACTAGTATCGGTGGAAATAAATATGGCTTTGTGATAGTGGATGACTATACTAGATACACTTGGGTATTCTTTCTAGTGGACAAAAGTGATGTATTTGCAACATTCAAATCATTTGTCAAAGGCATTCACAATGAGTTTAAAACAACCATCAAGAGAGTTAGAAGTGACAATGGTAGTGAGTTCAAGAACACTAGAATTGAGGAGTTGTGTGATGAATTTGGAATTAGACATCAATTCTCGACCAAGTACACTCCACAATCAAACAACCTTGTTGAGAGGAAGAATAGAACACTCATTGATATGGCAAGGTCTATGCTTAGTGAGTACAATGTGAGTTAATCCTTTTGGACCGAAGCTGTCAACATGGCTTGCTATTATAGCAACTGTCTCTATTGTCACCGATTAAAAGAGAAGACACCATATGAGCTCTTGAATGGTAGAAAGCCCAACATTGCATATTTTTGGGTCTTTAGTTGCAAATTGTCACACCCAATTTTAAGGATAAAATTGAATGCACAAAACTCGTGTGTGCCCAGGAATCAATCACACACACACAAGCTGACAAATTACATATGGTATCATCACGGTGTCTCATACATCAGAGTTATAATAAAACTTAGTCTTATACATCACAGCGCAATAATGAAAAGATAATAAAACTCTCGTGGCCGTCATCATAGGGAAGGTCAACTGGTTGACCACAAGCCTAATAATCCTCCAGGAAATCCTCATACCCGTTGTCATCTGTTACCTATTCGGGATTTTTATCCAAGTAAAGAAAATAAACAAGTGTAAGTACATTCCGTACTTAGCAAGCTAACATGGGGTTATGAAGCTCAAAGAGGATAGACTCTGGTTTACTGCAGTTAGCATTTTTAATAGGTCAAGCTTTTATTCTCAAGTATTATCAAGTTATGCTTAAGCTCCCATTTAATTCCCATAAGAACAAATATCAGGGTCAGGTGTACCATATATCAGCGTTGAACAACTTTAAATGATCATCAACAATTAACCAGTTATTATGTGAGTTTTCCAGGCCGCTCGTAACCGTGAGCACGGCTGTTATAATAGTTTGTTACCCTCTATAGAGGTGGTGCACATTCACCGCGAGTCATGATCCCCATATGCCCGGGTTAATTACTCCCATGTCACTACCAAGGTGAGCGGGCAGGGTACACTATGAAGCCATTTCATAGGTTTCCCTAACAAGTTAGGGCCACTAGGTTTCCTTGGCAGGCAGATGTAGGGACCCCCCTTTCCTATGGCACAAATCCATCGCGGCTATACTCATAGGAACAGAGGCAGCCCTATACCCAAAGTGGCAAGCCCCATTTGCACCAAAAAGGTAACCTCTAACCAGCTAGGAAAGGTTCTATTACTGAGCTAAAGTCAGAGCCATATGACTCTCCCAGTTGCACTGTTAGTCCCAGCTTTTGCCGACAGATAAGTCCTTATGGAGGGCCGGGAGCAACTTGAACAAAGGTCAGTTGCACTTTCGCCCTATGGAACAGTTGTTATAAGTCATGTTACTCACTTTGTTCCATAGTATCATTCATTGACATGTATATCAAGTTCAGTTAGAGCACTAGCAATCTACCCATATGCATTTAACCCATAGGAGACAAGGAACCGGATAAACAATCACTAGGATGTCCTTACGGGTATCAAAATTAGACACATGCAAATGAGTAATTGATTAAAGTGAAATAGGACATCAAGGAAGGCCTATGTTATACTTGCCTTGGTTCACAAACTCGTGCTGGTCCTGCTGGTCGTCGAAGAGTTCTTGGTCTCCAACGTTTTCCTCACCGTCTGAACGCGACCAACACGGCAACATACAACATTCCAAAAGCATTCATGCAAAGCAAACATTCCTATCATTAGAATAGTACACCAATAGTATTGAATTCAAGATAAAATATTTGTAAAACTAATCTACGTCTCGCTACGATCACGTCAACGCGAAGTTCACGAAAAACGGAGCTAAAATGCGAAAGTTATGATTTAAACGGGTTTTCCTATAGCCATATATTTAATTAAATCTAATCATGAAATTAAAAAGTTCTAAACTTGACTAACAGTAGCTCCAACATGTAGCTTATGAAATTACAAAGCTAACGCGATTTGAATGGATCAATTCGGAGCTAAAACGACAATTTTATAAGCGAAACAGTTCAAATGGCATTTCTGTAAATACTGAAAACGTATTTTTGACTTAAGCCATGGAGTTTACGCTTTCCAAACGGGATTGTGCGTTTGGGAAATATGCTTTGGGCTGCGGGTTAGGACTTAGAAAAGTCCAGGGACTCTTTAGCAAAATTACCCGCGAAGGGGTAACTTCTAATCCTGGCTGTTGATCTCGCGATGGACGGCTACGATCGGCCTGGGGGGGACGGCCGGCCGGAACAGTGCTTCCGGTGGCAAGCTCCATGGCCGGCGGTAGTGGACTCGCCGGAGCGCTCGGTTAGGGGCCTACGGCCACGGTTTTCCAAACCTAGGGCACTAGTGAGCGCGGGGGAAGATGGGGGGTCGCGGCCATGCCGTTTCGGCGGCCGGGAACGGCGGCTAGCACGGGAAGCCAAGAAAACAAGAAATAAAGATACCGGGAGATAGAGGGAGGCCGGGGGGTGCTCACCGTGGGGAAAAAAGGGGACGGCGATGCCCGACGGCGACGGTCCGTGCAAGGGCGGGCGGCGGATTTCCGGCGACCTTCGGGGCGGCGGTTGAAGCTTCCTCGCACGCGGGTGAAAGAAAAATAGGGCGTGGAGGCAGCAGGGAGAGGCGGAGACAGCTCGGTGCCGATTTAAAGCGGCCGGGGCGCGAGGGGGGGCACGCTCCCACGATGCCATTCGTGGGAGGCGGTTGCGGCCAAGCTGGGTGGTTCCGAGGCGCGCGGGGTGAAGACGGTGCCGACAAGCGGGCCCGAGAGTAGGGCACGGGGCGTAGGCACGGCGGTTGCCTGGCGCGGCTTGCTAGGCTGGCGCGGCTGCTGGGCCGAGCGGCTGGGCCGGCGATGCCGGGCTGAGCGGGGAAAAGGGGAGAGGAGGGTGAACAGGCCGCGTGGGAAAAAGGCCATGTGGGCCGAAAGTGAGGGAGGGGAGGAGATAATCATTTTTCCTTTTTATTTTCCAAACAAATTTTCCCAAAGGCATTTTCAAATAATTTTTGAATTCATTTGAACTCTAATTCAAGAACAATCATCACATGAATAAATATTGCAGCAGCATGTATGCATTCAAAAGTTTCAAATCTTATAATTGATTTTAATTCCCCAAAAATTATTAATTTTCTATAATTGAATGCACACTTAATAACATAATTAAATCAAATTTATTTATTTAAAAGAATGAAAAATTTTGGGTGTTACAATTCTACCCCCCTTAAGATGAATCTCGTCCTCGAGATTCGGGTGATTGCTTACTCAAACAGTTGGGGATAAGTCTTTCTCAGATCCTCTTCTCTTTCCCAAGTAGCCTCATCCTCTGTATAACGATTCCACTGCACCTTGCACATCTTTACTGTTCGGCTTCTCGTAACTCTTCCGGCAGTTTCCAAAATCTTTATCGGATACTCTTCATAAGTAAGATCTTCCTTGACAACAAGTTCTTCTAAAGGAATTTGTTCTTCTGGTACCCTCAGACACTTTTTCAACTGGGAAACATGGAACACGTCGTGCACACCAGACAAGCTCTCAGGCAGTTCTAACTGATAAGCTACTTCTCCACGTCTCTCTAGGATCTTAAAAGGTCCTATATACCTTGGTGCTAACTTTCCCTTCATATTGAATCTTCTCACACTTCTCATTGGTGACACTTTCAAGTACACATAATCACCAATCTTGAAAGTCAACTCTCTTCTGCGGGTATCAGCGTAACTCTTCTGTTGGGACTGAGCTACTCTCAAATTGTCTCTAATCATTCTCACTTGTTCTTCCGTGTTTCTAAGGACATCGGGACCAAACACTTGAGTTTCTCCAATCTGATTCTAGAACAAAGGCGTTCTACACTTACGTCCATACAACGCCTTGAAATGTGCCATCTTGAGGCTCTTTTGATAACTATTGTTGTATGAGAACTCTGTGTAAGGCAGACTCTTATCCCAACTATCACCATACTGAAGTGCACAAGCTCTCAACATATCTTCCAAAATCTGGTTGATCCTTTCAGTCTGTCCATCGGTTTGCGGGTGGTATGCAGAACTAAAATTCAACTTTGTCCCCAAGGATCTATGCACTTTATGCCAGAATTGCGATGTAAATTGGGTGCCTCTATTCGACAAAATTTTCTTAGGAACACCATGTAAGCACACTATTCTTTCCATGTACAACTCTGCTAATCTTGCACCATTATAGGTAGTCTTGACTGGTAAAAAGTGAGCAACTTTGGTGAGTCGATCCACTATTACCCATATTGAATCATAACCTCTTTGAGTGCGGGGCAATCCTACAATAAAATCCATACCAACTTCTTCCCATTTCCATTCAGGGATCTTCATTGGTTGTAGTAACCCTGCAGGTCTTTGATGCTCAGCTTTCACTCTTTGACAAGTGTCACACAAAGCCACATATTCTGCCACATCTCTCTTCAAACCATACCACCAATACTTTTCTTTGAGATCCAAGTATATCTTGGTACTTCTGGGATGTATAGAATAAGCAGACTCATGGGCCTCTTGCAGAATTGTATCTTGGATAGCTTTCACTTCAGGTACACATATCCTTTTTTTGAACCAAAGGGTTCTATTCTCATCCATTCTGAATCTGGGTGCCTTTCTAAGCACTACATTCTCTGCTATCTCCTTAAGTTTTTTATCCTCCAATTGTCCTTTGCGTATCTCCTGCTCCAATGTAGGCTCTATCACTAATTCCATTGCATTAGTGACCTGGCTCAAGTTGAGATACTCCATTTTAGCACACAACTCTGCTGACATAGATGTTATCTGAATTCCATTGGCATAGCTCTTTCTGCTAAGTGCATCAGCTACAACGTTTGCCTTTCCCGGGTGATAATGCACTTCCAAATCATAGTCTTTGATCAATTCCAACCAACGACGTTGTCTTAAATTCAGATCTGATTGGGTAAAGATATACTTTAAACTCTTATGATCAGTATAGATATCACTCTTATGTCCAATCAGATAATGTCTCCAGATCTTCAAAGCATGAACCACAGCTGCCAATTTCAAGTCATGAGTAGGATAATTCAACTCATGCTTCCTTAGTTGTCTAGATGCATATGCAACCACTCTTCCTTCTTGCATAAGCACACATCCAAGACCCAAACGGGATGCATCACAATATATAGAGAAGTTCTTATTTAAATCGGGCAAAATTAATACTGGAGCTGTAGTCAATCTCTTCTTTAACTCTTCAAAGTTTGCCTAGCATTTATCCGACCATACATACTTAGCACTCTTTTCCAACAGAGCTGTCATGGGCTTGGCTAGCTTGGAAAACCCTTCAATGAACCTTTGGTAATAACCAGTTAATCCCAAAAAAGCTACGAATCTCACTTACAGTTGTTGGTGGTTTCCAATTCAGTACATCTTGCACTTTGCCTGGATCCACTGCTATTCCACCATTGGAGACAACATGACCCAGAAAAGAGATTTCCTTTAACCAAAATTCACACTTGCTCCGCTTAGCGTACAACTTATGTTCTCTAAGTTTTTGCAAGACCATCCTTATGTGTTCCGCATGTTCTTCTTCAGTCTTGGAGAATATTAGTATGTCATCTATGAATACTACCACAAATTTATCCAGAAACTCCATGAACACCTTATTCATCAGATACATGAAGTATGCGGGTGCATTGGTCAATCCAAAAGACATAACGGTGTACTCATATAATCCGTACCATGTAGTGAATGCTGTCTTGGGTATGTTCGAGTTCCGTATCTTAAGCTGATGATAACCAGATCGGAGATCAATCTTAGAGAACACATGTGCTCCTCGCAACTGATCAAACAAATCATCAATCCTAGGCAAAGGGTATTTATTCTTGATGGTAACCTCATTAAGTGAGCGGTAATCCACATACATCCGTTGACTACCATCCTTCTTATCCACAAAGATCACAGGTGCCCCCCATGGGGAAGAACTGGGGCGTATGAAACCTTTTTCTTGCAACTATTTTAGTTGTTTCTTAAGCTCTTTTAATTCATTAACTCCCATTCTATATGGACGTTTAGCTATTGGTGCAGTTCCAGGTAATAATTCGATAATGAATTCAATGTCTCGGTCAGGTGGCATACCTGGCAAGTCATCGGGGAAGACATCCGGGAATTCCTCCACGACACGATCTTGTTCATTGATTTCACCATCTAGCTGATTCACTGTGGCTATAGGCTGAGCTTGCACTACCACTTCTATACAGATTCTATCCCCATTGAGTGATGTCATAACCACAGATTTCTCCTGACACTGAATCACTGCCCTGTGTTGTTTCATCCAATCCATACCTAGGATAAGATCGATTCTCGCTGTTCTCAACACAATAGGCTTCACCTTGAAGTCTACCCCCTTAAGGAAATGCTAGTCGAGGGGCTCTAATAAGAAGCGGGCATACTACCTCCCGGGGAATTCACTAGTATAGGATTTTTCATGGCACACAAAGGTATGCTATGCATTCTAACAAAAGCTTGGGAGATAAAAGAATGCGAAGCACTAGAATCAAAAAGTATGGTAGCAGAAATAGAGTTGACGCTGAACGTACCCAACATGACCTCAGGCGTCTCCTAAGCTGCATCAGATGACACATAGTTCACCTTCGCTGTGAGAGGTGGTCGGGCATTGAACTTCTGATTGTTGGTCTGGTTCTGAGGTGCTTGTTGGTTCTGCTTTTTAGGACACTGATGAGCATAGTGACCTACTTCTCCACATCGGTAACAGGCATTAGGATTGTTGGGTGCACCACTCTTCACAGGAGCATTGTTAGGCACTCCCTAGCGTGTTGCAGGATTGCTGGTCTATTGCGGGGGACGCTGATTTCCAAACTGTTGCTGGTACTGAGGGCGTTGCTGGAACTGGTTCCGCTGGGGATACTGACCACGGTTTCCCTGGTGAGTTGGTCCTTGATTCCTCTGCTGGAAACCTTGCTGGGGATAAGCACGTGGGCGAGTGTTGCTTCCAGAAGCTTGCCCTTGGAGCCTTCTCTTCTTAGCTTCCATCTCCTTGCGCTTATCATCAATCACGATTGCGCGATTCACCAAAGACTGGAAGTTAGGATAAGTATTAGACATCAGCTGGAGCTGCAGTCCATCATAGAGTCCCTTGAGGAAATGGCATTACTTATCCTTGTCATCCGCTACATCATTAGGAGCGTAGCGTGATAGTTGTGCAAACTTGTCCCGATACTCCGCCACAGTCATTGATCCTTGCTTGAGAGATCTGAATTCTTCCTGCTTCAGTTCCACTAGTCCATCAGGAATATGGTATGACCGGAAACTATCCTTGAATTCCTGCCAAGTGATAGCAGGAGCATTGTTGGGACGTCCAAACTAGAATGATTCTCACCAATCCTGAGCAGCTCCTTGGAGTTGCCCGGATGCGTACAACACCTTCTCAAGGTCGTTGCATTGTGCTATGTTCAGTTGTTTCTCCACAGCACGCAACCAATCATCGGCCTCCATAGGGTCTGTGGCATGGGTGAACACTAGTGGACGACCTTTCATAAACTCTCCACACTTATCTCTAACCTAGATAGGTGGTGGCCCTCTTGCAGGTTTATTGTCCAAGCGCTGCATCATAGCTTGCATCAGCTGCGCTTGCATTCCCAATATCTGTTCCATGGTCACAGGTGGCAGTGGTGGATTTATAAGAGCATCATGCCCACGACCACGGCCTCTGCCTCTTCCTCCTCTTGCGGCCATCTGTTTTCCGACAAATGTGCAAAATTTAGAGATTTTTCCAATTATAGAGAGCTTACAAAAGATAAGAAACAATGCTGAGAATTTTCTGGACAAGGTTCAAATTCAGCAGTTCAGTAAAACTGTTATAACTCGAGTTTTAGAGATCCAACAGAGGTGCACCAAGATTCGTTAGAAAGCTTAGGACATCAGCTACAACTTTCATTTAGACCACTTTTACAGATTAGAACTTGCACATAGTCAAAAATAGAGCTAAACCAAAACTGTTCTGAGTTCCAGATGGCGCAGGAACATCAACTTGTGTTAGCTAGATCTCCCAAACCTGAACAGCTATTGACGTGATTCCAAAAACACTTGAAAGATACAGAGGTATAATTATCTCCACAAAAATTTCAGAATTTTTATCATCCTAGATTTCAAGATACCAGATAAAGAACACAGGCTGCTCCAGAAAATCAGCACAGCAAAGATAAGATAAAATGAAACATCTGCATTAAGATTTCATTCTAAACTAAAAGTTCCAATCTAAGGAAGTTGTGGACATGCCCACAAACTCCCAGCAATCAAGCAAAATACCAAATCAACCAAGTTCACAAATTAAACATCTAATCAACCAAGTTCACAAGACCAACAAGACTAATTAAGAACACGAATCTATCGACGTGGTAATCTAGATCAAGGCACCTAACACCTATGGAGTGGTGTCAATCATGGTGAAGGAACGGCGCTTCTTCTTGTAGATGGAAGGCTATCCCAGTTGTGCTCGAAGTTCATCCACTTGTTTCTGAAGACGTCTCTACGCCCTCTGAGATGCACACAGTTCTCCTTTGACCTCATCATCCACTCCCTGCATAGCGTGGACATGTTGCACCGTTGCCTCTAAAGTTGGGTCATTCTCTAGTGGAGCCAAAACCTACCAAATACCCTCATGATCATTTCGAGGAAGGAACCTAAAGCGATCATCCCTCATGGCCTCAAAGCAACGACCATGGTAGTGGATGTAGGCATTTTGTGCTGCATCCTCCATGCCATCCAAAGCATGGGCTCTCCTAGCAGGGGCACAGTGGACA
Organism: Miscanthus floridulus; assembly: GCF_019320115.1. Taxonomy (NCBI): domain Eukaryota; kingdom Viridiplantae; phylum Streptophyta; class Magnoliopsida; order Poales; family Poaceae; genus Miscanthus; species Miscanthus floridulus. Next base: position 123,033,663 of record NC_089589.1, on the reverse strand, counting down.
GTCTCCACCTCATGTCCATTAATGATATCGTTCCATGCGGTGACCACCAGCTCTACCTTCCAGAAGGTAGCCTCCAGTGGGTGCTTGTACTCAGCGCAGTGGTAGCTGATGGAGGCGTGCAAGTCGGGGAAGTAGTCTTCCAGCACGTGGGTGAGGAGAGTGTGGTAGTAGGCTGTCTCTGGAGCTGGCTTAAAGTAGTACTTGCACTTCCAGCCAATCTCCTCGTCCTCCATGGGGGCAGCTGGGGAGGGTGCAAGTGTAGGGGAAGTAGCCGTCGACTCCTCAGGTGTAGCTACAACAGGATAGACTGGCACAACGACTGGTGTAGGAGTAGGTGTAGGCGTCGGTGTAGCCATCTCCTCGTCGTCGGAGATGATCACAATCTCCCTCTCCGCCGGTGGGGCACGCGGGGTGAACATGGCACGATAGCCAGCGGTGCTGAGTCGAGCAGTCTTCGAATTATGAGACATCTATAGATTTAAAGTGAGATAGAAATTAGAATCAACAATTTTAAATAATAGATTAAGGTATGAAAAGCATAAATGTTTTAATAAAATAACAAGAATAAGTCAGTAAGCAAGAAACCAGAGGAGCAAAGATGCTAAAACGATCATTTTCTAACTAGGCTTGCATCCTACAGTCAACACGGCTCTGATACCAATTTGTCACACCCAATTTTAAGGATAAAATTGAATGCACAAAACTCGTGTGTGCCCAGGAATCAATCACACACACAAGCTGACAAATTACATATAGTATCATCACGGTGTCTCATACATCAGAGTTATAATAAAACTTAGTCTTATACATCATAGCGGAATAATGAAAAGATAATAAAACTCTCGTGGCCGTCATCATAGGGAAGGTCAACTGGTTGACCACAAGCCTAATAATCATTCAGGAAATCCTCATACCCGTTGTCATCTGTTACCCATCCGGGATTTTTATCCAAGTAAAGAAAATAAACAAGTGTAAGTACATTCCGTACTTAGCAAGCTAACATGGGGTTATAAAGCTCAAAGAGGATAGACTCTGGTTTACTGCAGTTAGCATTTTTAATAGATCAAGCTTTTATTCTCAAGTATTATCAAGTTATGCTTAAGCTCCCATTTAATTCCCATAAGAACAAAGATCAGGGTCAGGTGTACCATATATCAGCGTTGAACAACTTTAAATGATCATCAACAATTAACCAGTTATTCTGTGAGTTTTCCGGGCCGCTCGTAACTGTGAGCACGGCTGTTATAATAGTTTGTTACCCTCTGTAGAGGTGGTGTACATTTACCACGAGTCGTGATCCCCATATACCCGGGTTAATTACTCCCATGTCACTACCAAGATGAGCGGGCATGGTACACTATGAAGCCATTTCATAGGTTTCCCTAACAAGTTAGGGCTGCTAGGTTTCCTTGGCAGGCAGATGTAGGGACCCCCCTTTCCTATGGCACAAATCCATCGTGGCTATACTCATAGGAACAGAGGCAGCCCTATACCCAAAGTGGCAAGCCCCATTTGCACCAATAAGGTAACCTCTAACCAGCTAGGAAAGGTCCTATTACTGAGCTAAAGTCAGAGCCATATGACTCTCCCGGTTGCACTGTCAGTCCCAGCTTTTACCGACAGATAAGTCCTTATGGAGGGCCGGGAGCAACTTGAACAAAGGTCAGTTGCACTTTCGCCCTATGGAACAGTTGTTATAAGTCATGTTACTCACTTTGTTCCATAGTATCATTCATCGACATGTATATCAAGTTCAGTTAGAGCACTAGCAATCTACCCATATGCATTTAACCCATAGGAGACAAGGAACCAGATAAACAATCACTAGGATGTCCTTACGGGTATCAAAATTAGACACATGCAAATGAGTAATTGATTAAAGTGAAATAGGACATCAAGGAAGGCCCATGTTATACTTGCCTCGGTTCACAAACTCGTGCTGGTCCTGCTGGTCATCGAAGAGTTCTTGGTCTCCAACGTTTTCCTCACCGTCTGAACGTGACCAACATGGCAACATACAACATTCCAAAAGCATTCATGCAAAGCAAACATTCCTATCATTAGAACAGTACACCAACAGTATTGAAATCAAGATAAAATATTTGTAAAACTAATCTATGTCTCGCTACGATCATGTCAACGCGAAGTTCACAAAAACGGAGCTAAAATGCGAAAGTTATGATTTAAACGGGTTTTCCTATAGCCATATATTTAATTAAATCTAATCATGAAATTAAAAACTTCTAAACTTGACTAATAGTAGCTCCAACATGTAGCTTATGAAATTACGAAGCTAACGCGATTTGAATGGATCAATTCGGAGCTAAAACGGCAATTTTATAAGCGAAACAGTTCAAATGGCATTTCTGTAAATACTGAAAACGTATTTTTGACTTAAGCCATGGAGTTTACGCTTTCCAAACGGGATTGCGCATTTGGGAAATACGCTTTGGGCTGCGGGTTAGGACTTAGAAAAGTCTAGGGACTCTTTAGCAAAATTACCCGTGAAGGGGTAACTTCTAATCCTGGCCGTTGATCTCGCGATGGGCGGCTAGGATCGGCCTGGGGGGGGACGACCGGCCGGAACAGTGCTTCCGGCAGCAAGCTCCATGGCCGGTGGCAGTGGACTCGCCGGAGCGCTCGGCTAGGGGCCTACGGCCACGGTTTTCCAAACCTAGGGCACCAGTGAGCGCGGGGGAAGATGGGGGGTCGCAGCCATGCCGTTTCGGCGGCCAAGAACGGCGGCTAGCACGATGGCTGCCATGGCCGGCGACCATGGCTCGTGGAGCTCGCGGCCAAGGCTCGGGAAGCCAAGAAAACAAGAAATAAAGATATCGGGAGATAGAGGGAGGCCGAGGGGTGCTCACCGCGGGGAAAAAAGGGGACGACGATGCTCGACGGCGACGGTCCGTGCAAGGGCGGGTGGTGGATTTTTGGCGACCTTCGGGGCGGCGGTTGAAGCTTCCTCGCCCGTGGGTGAAAGAGAAATAGGGTGTGGAGGCAGCAGGGAGAGGCGGAGACGGCTCGGTGCCGATTTAAAGCGGCCAGGGCGCGAGGGGGGGCACGCTCCCACGATGCCATTCGTGGGAGGCAGTTACGGCCAGGCCGGGTGGTTCCGAGGCGCGCGGGGTGAAGACGGCGCCGACAAGCGGGCCCGGGCGTCAGCGGTAGGGCACGTGGCGTAGGCGCGGCGGTTGCCTGGTGCGGCTTGTTGGGCTGGCGCGGCTGCTGGGCCGAGCGGCTAGGCCAGCGGTGCCGGGCTGAGCGGGGAAAAGGGGAAAGGAGGGTGAACGGGCCGCGCGGGAAAAAGGCCATGTGGGCCGAAAGTGAGGGAGGGGAGGAGATAATCATTTTTCCTTTTTATTTTCCAAACAAATTTTCCCAAAGGCATTTTCAAATAATTTTTGAATTCATTTGAACTCTAATTCAAGAACAATCATCACATGAATAAATATTGCAGCAGCATGTATGCATTCAAAAGTTTCAAATCTTATAATTGATTTTAATTCCCCAAAAATTATTAATTTCCTATAATTGAATGCACACTTAATAACATAATTAAATCAAATTTATTTATTTAAAAGAATGAAAAATTTTGGGTGTTACACAAATGCTATATCTTGAAGAAAGGCACAAGATTGGGCAAGTTTGACAAGAAATGTGATGAATGATTCCTACTTGGCTATTCCACTACAAGCAAAGCATATAGAGTTTGAAATTTGGATAATGGTACTCTTGAGGAAGTTCATGATGTTGAATTTAATGAAACCAAGGATTCACAAGTAGAGAATGAGAACTTAGAAGATGTTAGAGGCATTCAACTTTCAAATGCCATAAAGAACATGGATGTTGGTGAATTGAGGCCTAGGCAACTGAATGATGATGAAGATGATCAAGTACAAGTTCTCTCTAACTCAAATGTGCAAGATGATGCAAATCAAGTTAGTGCAAGTGGATCTCATGATAATGAACAAGATCAAGTGGCTAGTACATCATCTCAACCCAATGATCAAGCAAGTGCAAGCAATCAAGGTCCAATCCTCCAACCAACCAATGTTGCAAGGGATCATCCATTGGACACTATCATTGGTGATATTTCAAGAGGTGTGCAAACTAGATCAAGATTGCTTCATTTTGTGAGCATTTCTCATTTGTGTCATCCATTGAACCAAAGAAGATAGATGAAGCATTGAAGGATGTTGATTGGGTAAATGCTATGCATGAAGAATTGAATAACTTCACAAGAAATCAAATATGGGAGTTGGTAGAAAGACCAAAGGGATACAATGTGATTGGAACCAAATGGGTCTTTAGAAACAAGCGAGATCAAGATGGGATAGTAGTAAGGAACAAAGCAAGATTGGTAGCACAAGGCTATACACAAGTTGAAGGTCTTGACTTTGGAGAAACATATGCCCCGATTGCTAGATTGGAAGCAATTAGGATCTTTCTAGCCTATGCTTGTGCCCACAACATCAAGCTCTATCAAATGGATGTTAAGAGTGCATTTCTAAATGGCTACATCAATGAAGAAGTATATGTTGAGCAACCTCCCAGTTTTGAAGATGACAAGAAGCCCAACCATGTATACAAGTTGAAGAAGGCTTTGTATGGGTTGAAACAAGCACCTAGAGCATGGTATGAGAGATTGAGGGATTTTCTACTCTCTAAAGGGTTCACAATGGGCAAGGTTGACACCACTCTTTTCATCAAGAAGATTGAAAAAGATCTATTTGTATTACAAATCTATGTTGATGATATCATATTTGGATCAACCAATCAAGATTTTTGTGATGAGTTTGGAAAGATGATGGCTAATGAGTTTGAGATGTCCATGATTGGGGAGTTGAGTTACTTCCTTGGTCTTCAAATCAAGCAATTGAAGAATGGTACCTTTGTAAGTCAAGGCAAGTACATCAAGAACATGATCAAGAAGTTTAGAATGATTGATAGTAAAGCTATTAGCACACCAATGGGAACCAATGGCAACTTGGATAGTGATGCAAGTGGAAACATGGTGGATCAAAAGTTGTATCGGTCTATGATTGGAAGTCTACAATATGTGACCGCATCAAGACCGAATGTCATGTTTAGTGTATGTATGTGTGCAAGATTTCAAGCCTCACCAAGAGAAAGTCATTTGAAGGCTACAAAGAGAGTTTTGAGGTACTTGAAGCATACACCAAATATTGGTTTGTGGTATCCCAAAGGAGCAAAGTTTGAGCTAGTTAGTTACTCTAACTCAGATTATGCGGGATGTAAGGTTGAAAGAAAGAGCACATCGGGCACATGTCAATTGTTGGGAAGATCACTTGTCTCATGGTCATCAAAGAAGCAAAATAGTGTTGCATTATCAACCGCCGAAGCCGAATACATATCCGCCGGTAGTTGTTGTGCACAAGTACTTTGGATGAAGGCCACTTTGAGTGACTTTGGAATCAAATTCAAGAAAGTGCCATTGCTATGTGACAATGAGAGTGCAATCAAGTTGATCAACAATCCGGTTCAATATGCAAGAACAAAGCACATTGTTGTCCACCACCATTTCATAAGAGATCACCAACAAAAAGGGGACATTTGCATTGAGAGTGTAGGCACCGAAGATCAACTTACCGACATATTCACCAAGCCATTGGATGAGAAAAGGTTTTGCAAGCTAAGGAATGAGTTGAACATATTAGATTTCTCAAATATGTGTTGATGCACCCCTCACTATGACATGCCTCTCCTTCGAGCTATCTAAGGTAAAAGTTGATTGGCATGACATACATCCTTGCTAAGGACATGGTTAGTGCATCTAGTCACATTTTCAATTTTTTATTAGGACCTTACAAGTGGTTCCATTTTATTAGGCTCATTCATGAAAATCAAATGATTTTGATGTTTATATGGTATCACTATTGCTTTTATGCTTGACTTGATCTAGTGGTAGCATATGACATGTTTATGGGCTTGTAAACCTAGTGTTTGATCTAGAAAATGAGCTCTAAGTATTTAACTCAACATGGTACAAGATAACCCTTATTTGGAGGTGTGAAGAAGCTTGTTCTTGGATCAAACCGAGTTAAATATCTTTGGCAAATGATCTAGATTGGACAAAATTTGGGAATATGATCCTCACCCCATTGATTGATATTGATAATCTCTACCTATCTAAAATTTAAACCTTTGTGGTCATTGATGACAAAGGAGGAGAGAAACAAAGATATAAGTAATAGGGGGAGAGTTTGATATAGGGGGAGAGATATGACAAAGGAAAGGGATCAATTAAAATTTTGAGCACACAAGTAGGGGGAGCAAGCTCATGAACTTGTATGGTGCATTTGAATGTGCATTTCATATGTTTGCTTGCATAGAACAAGTTTTAAATTACAAAATCCATGCTTTGTGTGATGTATGCTAGTTGTAAGATTGAATGATGAAATTGAAATCATTAGATTACTTTCTTTTTCAAGTAAGTTTTCACAAGTGGTATCTTTTCAAAGTATGTTTCCAAGTGGTATAGAACTAACCATGGTGCTAAGGATGGTATAATAGTGCACTCTGATTGGTATCACGCTTCAAAGGTCCATCTTTTATACCTTAGCATAATTTGGTAGACACTGTCTCCTATATTTCCTATCCAAGCATATGTGCAAGCTTCAATCCAAACTCTTAGCACATATGTAGGGGGAGCAATAGCTACCATTTGGGGTTCATGAAACTTGTCCATATTCTTTTACACATGGTAAATATGCTTGGGCAAGCAACATGGATTCAATTGTATTTCAATTCATATCTTTGTGAAAGAGTTATCATCAATTACCAAAAAGGGAGAGATTGAAAGCTCTAGTTTGGTTTTGGTGAATTGATGAAACCCTAAGTGCTAACCTAGTTTATCAAGTGATCATGAGATAGGTAGCACATTCCAAGTGGTGAAGCAAATGAAGATCATAGCATGGTGATGATGATGCCATGATGATGATCAAGTGCTTGGACTTAGAAAGAAGAAAGAGAAAAACAAAAAGCTCAAGGCAAAGGTATAAACCATAGGAGCTATTTTGTTTTGGTGATCCAGACACTTAGAGAGTATGATCACATTTAGGTTTGATAGTCGTACTATTAAGAGGGTTGAAACTCGTATCAAAATGCGGTTATCAAAGTGCCACTAGATGCTCTAACTCATTGCATATGCATCTAGGATCTAGTGGAATGCTAACACCCTTGAAAATGTTTGTGAAAATATGCTAACATATGTGCACAAGGTGATACACTTGGTGGTTGGCATATTTGAGCAAGGGTGAAGAAGTTAGAGGTGAAAAGGATTTAGTCTTGCTGGTCACTAAGTGACTGGACGCTGGTCTCAGAGGGACCGACGCGTCCGGTCAAGTGTGGCAGCAAAGACGCTGGCATCGGTCAAACGACCGGACACTGGGTCTTGGACTGACCAGACGCTGAGGTCCAAGGTCTGGTCCTATTGTCGGACAGTGCTGATGAAAGTCAATGTGTGACCGGACGCTGTTAGGGTCCGGTCAAAGAAAGTCATTTCTGGAACCTTACTGGAAACGACCGGACGCTGGAAGCTGAGCGTCCAGTTAGTAATAGCGCAGTGTCCGGTCAACTCAAGTGACCGTTGTGATCAGGACACGTGGCTATCGTCGGGCAACCGGACGCTGAGATCCAGCGTCTGGTCAACATGACCAGAGCGTCCGGTCAGCCCACATTATGCCTAGTGAAGGGGTACAACAGTTCTATTTCGTGGGGACTTCTATTTAAGCACCATGGCCGATTGAAGCTCACACATTTGGCCATTTACATTGACATAGCAACCTTGTGAGCTTAGCCAAAGCCCTCCCACTCATCTCCATCATTAATTCATCATCTTTGTGAGATTGGGAGAGAATACAAGTGCATTGCTTGAGTGATTGCATCTAGAGGCACTTGGTGCTCGTGTTTCGCTACGGATTTCGCTTGTTACACTTGGTGGTTGCCACCACCTAGATGGCTTGGAGCAGCGAGGATCGTTGAGCAGAGAGTGGTGATAGTCTCCGGCTCCGATCGTGGTGATTGTAAGGGGTTCTTGACCTTTCCCCGGCGGAGAGCCAAAAGGTACTCTAGTGGATTGCTCGTGGCTTGTGTGATCCTCATCTTGTGTTGGTTGTGCGGCACCCTATTGAGGGTTTGGCGTGTGAAGCCAATTAGCGCGTGAACCTCAAAGTGAGTGAATCGTCACAACGAGGACTAGCTTGCCGACAAGCAAGTGAACCTCGGTAAAAACAATTGTGTTCATCATTGATTCCGAGGTGATTGGTTTTCATTGTTATTCATCCTTGTGATTGATTGGTTCCTTCATCTACACGGCGGTATAACTTTCTTCACTCTCTTTATGTTACCGCAAACTAGTTGACTAGCTCTTTAGTGTAGCTAGTTGTGAGAGCTTGCTTGCTTGGTTGGTGTGGCTCTTTAGTTAGCCTTTGAGAGCACACTAACATAGAGTAGTATCAAAGCTATTGTGTGAATAGATACTATCTAAACTAAAATTGTGATAGGTGGCTTGCATTTTGAGTAGGCTAGCGCAACACTTGCTTCACCTCATAATTGTCTAACCATTTCGTTAAGTGTTGTTGTAGAAATTTTTATTAGGCTATTCACCCCCCCTCTAGCCATTAAGACCTTTCACACCGCTGTCCATCCACCACTCAGGTGAAAGACAAACTAAAAGAACAAAAGGTAAAGAATTACCATACCTAGATGTTCCTCCTTCAGTCTCACTAATTACCACGTTTGCTGATTTCTTTTCTTGCTTGTTTTTCTTCTTAAACTAAGCAGTCTGCTTAGGCTTTGTATTGTTGTTCTGTTGCATGTTCTTCTTCTTTTTATTACGGGATACAAATGAGTTTTTTCTTCTGCACCATATTGGCAGTGGAAGACTCAAGTCCTTTCCATGGTTGTCTTTTGCTCTCGCCCTCTCATCAACATCAAGAGATCCAATAAGTTCAACCACGCTAAACCCTTGTCTCTTGTGTTTTAGAGAAGTAGTAAAATCCCTCCAAGAAGATGGCAGCTTAGCGATTATACCGTCGGCCACAAACTTATCGGGCAACAGGCATGGAAAATGTTCTAGTTCCTTTGCTAGCGCCTGTATCTCATGAGCCAGTTCCACTACAGAACAGTTTTCAACCATTTTGTAGTCATACAGCTGCTCCATAAGGTACAACTCACTGCCAGCATCAGAAACTCCAAACTTTGCCTCAAGAGCATCCCATAACTCTTTGCCTGATGTGCAAGATATGTAGTTTTTCTTATACTTAGGATGAAGTGCACTAATCACGGCGCCTCGAAATTGGTTATCGGCAGTCAAGAACTTTTGCTCCTCCTCAGGAGTAAACTGTTCAGGCTTCCCCTATGCGGTGTGATAGCAGTTCATCGCAGTCAACCACAATACCATCTTAGCACGCCATATCATGAAATTCTTGCCATCAAAATTATTTGGCTTCAAAGCAGCAGCAAAACCACTAACAGAAAATTGCCTAAGATTATATTTTTGGATTGTTAGATAATTAGGCATTTTCATGGTCAATTTAATCTAGAAATATAATATCAGCAGGTTTGTGATGGCATATATGTGCATATGTATATCTCTAACGAACGCTACAGCATGCAGACATGACATGTAGATGGAAACAGTAAGAACACAAAGTACGGTAATCATAGAGATAAGATTGTACCCAGCGGAGGGTCCCATGCCAAGGGCATCGGAGGCTCCATTCGCACTAGTCGACATAGTGCATTGCTCGAAGTCGTAGACCACAGTCGATGTAGGATGGTGTTCGCAGTGTAGTCCCATAAATGGATCACCAAGAAGAAGACGGGTTCCATGAGCGATCACCAGGAAGAAGACGGGTTCCATGAGGAAGACGATGTCGAACGAGCAGTCATGGAATCGCTCCCCAAAAACCTAATCGCCGTACACCCCGTGCAAGGTTCGCAAGCGGACGAGGGTTCTAGAGGCACCTGCTCTCCCGGTTCTCCATGCGCGTAGAGGTACGGGATGGGGAAGACAAAGGGCTATTGAGATGTGGTCTCTCTCGAAAGCGAAGCGGAGTTTTTGAACTGACGAAGGACTATGGATTTATGGCTACGATGGAAAGGGAGAAAGGCAGCGGAGAATTCTAGGAGACGGAGAGCGAAAGAGACGGTAACTGGCGCAATCAGTTCGCCTTCACCATCAAGGAGAGAAACTCCCGTGATTATGTGGATTAAGTGGTAAAACCTGGCCACGCCCGCCCGCTTGCCTCGCCACACCATGGCTCGGCCGGCGGCGGCGGCGGCGGCGTGTGCGCGCGTGTGGCACCCCTTTGTCCTTTTCTCAGCTTCTCAATTAAGATGGATAATTTCCAACCATATAAGCTGAGTAAACGTTCAGTCAAAATCTCATATGGTGTTAAACCATACAACGCTTAATGTTACGTACCATAGAGTTTTATTTGATTTATTAAATATTATACGGGGCAAGCCCATAATATATCCAACAATGACTAATGTGGTTGAGTATAGAGTGCTGACCGACAGGGGTGGATCTAGGATTTCATGTCGATGATTTCACTAAAAATTGTCGACTAACGATAACTAAAACAAATAATACACATAAAGAGGTACAAATACCATTGTATTATACTCTTCTTGCCATAGCTAAAGCAATAAATAAGTCAAAAATGAATTGTGTCTAACTTGGAAAGTCGAAAATGGATTAATCCAAAACAATACTAAATGCTCACTAAAGAATGCTTACTTGGAAAGTCAAAGATGGATTATGATGCAATTTGAAAAATAATATGTGTTGAAATTTACAAATATTTACATTTAACCATAACATTGAATTTAAAAATCATTGGCATTTACATCTCAAGGAAGCATTTTTTATTACAATTTCTCATCTTTTGAAAGGGATCCATTACAACATTGTTTAGGATTGTTGTACAGAACTCAAAGCAAATGGTACAATCAATTACCCATTGCCATAAACGTGTTCCCAATACGGTTACATGATATCGTCTTCACCATTTTCATGGCCGAGAAGCTCCTCTCCATGGATGTAGGGGCTATTTGCATTAGTGCCTCACCTAGGGGTTGCCGCCTAGGCACATCGATCCAACCCCGTGCGCATTCCTCTGGCCTCGATCCAAATTAGCCCGTAGTACCAACATGCAAAACAAATACTCCTTACTTGCATACAAGATCCACCCTACTGACCAATGATTACTCCTTAGGGTAATGGAGAACGATTTGTTAGGAAATCTCAAAAAATTCATAATTTTGATTAACTCATATACGGTTGTGCGTTCTATTCCCTAAAAACTTGGAATAATTTAGTTCAAGGAAATAAATAATTCATTAAACACAAGTAAGAAGTCTTCTGGAGGGGTGGCTTCTTACTTCAGTTAGTCCCCATGTTCTCTGAATGCATCTCTTAATTGTTGAGAGGGTTGCCCAAATGTGGTACATAAGGACAAGCCTCAACAATGAAACCATAGATATGCATATGACCATGTCTATTTCCACTTTTGCACATCGACTTACCATTTCTTTATAATACCATTGTTATGACATTTGCTTATTCATGTTTTCATATAACCTCTTCTTCATTAATTAATACTGTTTGATCACACATCTTCACATATATCAATATTGATCAAAACCAATGAACTATCAATTTCCTCTCGTCTATGTGAGCAAACCAATATTGAGACCAGACCATATCCATTTCCCTTTGTCTCATTTTTACTTCATTAATTTGCTTGCCTTTTCTTTATTTGAGATATGACATGAGTTTGGCATAATCATTTGCAATGAAACCTATCCAAAGCTCATCAAACTCATTAGTCCTTAAACTGTTTTGTCATTCAACCACCAAAACTCATTAGGGGTCCTAGATGCATTTCAGCCATGATGTTATCTCCTACGTCTATCACGAATAGGGCCCCTTCTTGGGCTTTGTGCCATCATGACTAGTGCCAAGAGTTTCTAGAGAGAACCATCGAGCCAAAATCTAGAAGCATGTTGTTGTGGCCATCAACATCATGGACAACCTAATATGTTTCCATAGAGCTCAACAATCAAGTGAGTGAGTGATGGTTTGGTTGCCTAACGAGCGGGGTAAAAAGCAGGACTCAACTGGGGACTAGGTTTTTTTATGCAGATGCAGGTCAATCTTATATGTCGCTATAGTGTTGTTGGTCCTATTGATCCAAGACTTGTTTGTACAAGGATTACCTGGAATATGCCTTTTTGTTGTTTGGGGTTTTTAGTATGTCTGATGTTTGGAATACGAAAACCAAACCATACACCAAACACCAAATATGCTCAAAACATTAATTGCATCAAACACGAAAAGACCAAAAAGTCCTACATACTTCAATGTTCTGTGCATTTGAAAGGTCAAAAATGGCTAGAGGGGGGTGAATAACCTATAAAAATTTCTACAAATACACTAGAGCAAGAGATTAGTACACTAAATGGTGAAATGCAATTTTGCTCTAGCTCTACAAGGGTTGCAAGCCACCTATCTAATAATTCTAATTGCTATGATCACTAGGCACAAACAATGGCTAATGTCACTACTCACTAAGAGCTCTCAACAATTCTACACTAAAGAGCTCCACTAGAAGATAGTAAACTAGCAAGCAAACAAGCTCTCAAAACTAGTTACACTAAATAGCTTGTTACAACTACTTTGTAAGTAAGTAAAGGAATGAGTGGGATGTTTATACCGCCGTGTAGAGGGATGAACCAATCATAATATGATCACCAATACAATCACTAGGAGAATGCTAATGGCAAGAGACAAGCGATTTTTCTCCCGAGGTTCACGTGCTTGCCTACATGCTAGTCCACATTGTGTTGACCAACACTTGGTGGTTCGGCGGCTAAGAGGTGTTGCATGAACCTCGTCCACACAATTGTACACCACAAGAACCTACCCACAAGTGAGGTAGCTCAATGACACAAGCAATTAACTAGAGTTGCATTTGGTGCTCCGTCGGGGAAGGCACAAGACCCCTCACAATCAATCGATCAAGGCCGGAGACAATTACCAACTCCGCAACGATCCTTCAATCACCAGGCCATCTAGGTGTCGGCAAACACGAGTAAGAAGCTCACAACTAGCCCTAATCTCCCAACTAGTGCCACACAATGATGCAACTCAATGCAATGCACTAGAGGCTCTCCAATCTCACTCAAGAAGATGAAATCAAATGAACAAGTGAGTGGAGTGTGTTGCTCAGCTTCCAAAGGGTGTGCACAAGTGTAAGACGTGCCAAGAAAGTGTCCAAGGCTGGCCACACCCTCTATTTATAGCCACACAAGCAAATAGAGTTGTTATACCCCTTGGAGCTGTCTGCATGGGGGCACCGGACATGGCGGTGGCACACCGCCCCTGGGGTGGCGGTGCCCCAACAACCACTTTACAATGGCTAGAAAATGAGCTGTTGGTCACCAGACATGGCATGGCGGAGGCACCACCCTAGGCATGGCGGTGACCATCCCAGCCAAAGTCCCTGAAACTAGCCCTCTCTAGAAAAATAGGGCGGTGCACCGCCATCACCCTGGCGGTGACCATGGCGGTGATCTCCCTCGTTTGCGCCCATCTCTAGAGGAAAATGGCGATGGCACCGGACACATAGTGGCGGTGACCAGGCGGTGCACTGCCGCACCCGAGGCGGTGTACATCGGCGTGTTCGGTGACCACCCCAAACCGGCCGCTCTCAGCCCTTCTCTGCTAAGCCTAGGTGGGCACCGCCCTAGGGGTGGTGGTGCCACCGGACAGGGTATGGCGGTGCCACCCAGGCACCTCCACTAGCTCACCGAGTTGCAAACTTTTGGGTGATTCAATCCACGTCAACTCGAGCTACTCCCCGCAAGCGATGCTAACTCTCAAAGTGTTTTCTCAAAACATGTTAGAGCCAAGTTAGCATTTCTCAAAACAATCTTGATAAAATATTTTTGCTTGCTCACCGATGTGCACTAGGCCTAAATGCAATGCATGAAGTCCAACACCTATTGGCACTAGATGACCAAAATGTCTAGTAAAGAACCCCTCTTAATAGTACGGCCATCTACCCTAAATGTGATCACACTCTCTATAGTATCTTGATTACCAAAACAAAATCCCTATTTATACCTTTGCCTTGATCTCCATAGGGTTTTATTTTTCTCTTTTTTCTTTTCCAAGTTGGGCACTTGATTATCATCACATGTGGCCATCTCTTCATTTCTTGTGACCAACACCTTCTCTTGTGTGCTACCATGCTCCACACTTGGATTGCACCAACCTAGCTCATATCACATCTCATGACAAAGGTTAGTGCATAGGTTTCATCAATTATCTAAAACCAAACTAGGGCTTTCAATCTACCCCTTTTTGGTAATTGATGACAACCTTTTCACAAAGATATTCAATGAAATCTTTTTGGATTCATGTTGCTTGTCCAAGCATATTACCATGTGTAAAGATTATGGACAAGTTTCATCAACCCAAATTGGTAGTATTAGCTCTCCCTACATATGTGCTAAGAGTTTAAATTTGAAAGCTTGCACATATGCATGGATTAGAAGTTTGGGAGAGTAGTAGCTACCAAATGATGCTAAGGTGTAAAGAATGGACCTTTGAAGCATGATACCAATCGGAGTTACCATTTGAACACCATGCTTAGCACAATGATTTGCTAGATATCACTTGAAAAACAAAGACAAACTAGATACCTCGTGAGATCAACATTAGAAACAAGGTTCTAGTACCACTTGTAAAAGTTCAAGGAATATCTAGCTATCCTATGCATGCTAGTTTTTCATTTCATCGATCATTTTCTATGATCTAGCATACACCACATAAGCATGGATAGGGAATTTAGAACTTGTGTCATGCAAGTAAACATATGTAATGCACATTCAAATGCAACATAAAAGTTTATGAGCTTGCTCTCCCTACTTATGTGCTTCAAGTTTTAATTGGTCCCCTTCATTTCTCCTATCTTATCTTTGTGTTACTTCTCCTCCTTTGGGAATTTCTCTCCCCCTTTGTCATCGATGACCACAAAAGGTGAGCTTAAATTTTAGATAGGTTGTGTGAAACCATGTGAAGTGAGGATCATTTTCCTAAATTTGGTTCAATCTAGATTACTTGCCTAAGATATTTAACTCGGTTTGATCCAAGTACAAGCTTCTTCATACCTCCAAATAAGGGTTATCTTGTACCATATTGAGTTAAACACTTATAGTTCATTTTCTAGATCAAACACTAGGTTCACAAGCCTATAAACATGTCATATGCCACCACTAGATCATTTCAAGCATACAAGCAATAGTGGTACCATACAAGCATCAATTTCATTTATTTTTTATGAATGAGCCTAAGACATGATAGGAATGACTAGATGCACTAAATAAGTCCTTAGCAAAGAATGAATGACATGACAATCAATTTTACCTTGCTTTGCTCGAAGGAGAGGCATGCCATATAATGGGGGTGCATCAACACATATTTGAGAAGTCAAGTATGTTCAATTCATTCCTTAGCTTGTAAAACCTCTTCTCATCAAGTGGCTTGGTGAATATATCGGTAAGTTGATCATCGGTGCCCATACTCAATACAAATGTCCCCTTTTTGTTGGTGATCTCTTATGAAATAATGGCGGACATCTATATGCTTTGTTCTTGCATGTTGAACTAGATTGTTAGTGAGCTTGATTGCACTCTCATTGTCACATAGCAATGGCACTTGCTTGAACTTGGTTCCAAAATCATTGAATGTGGCTTTCATCCAAAGTAATTAAGCACAACAACTACCCATCGAAATATACTCTGCTTCGGCTATTGAAAATGCTATACTATTTTACTTCTTAGATGACCAAGACATAAGTGACCTTCCCAATAGTTGACATGTGCCCAAAGTGCTTTTTCTCTCAACTTTGCATCCCGCATAGTCCGAATCAGAATATCCAATAAGCTCAAACCTTGCACCTTTGGGATACCAAAATCCAATATTTTGTGTATGTTTCAAGTACCTCAATATTCTCTTTGTTGCTTTCAAATGACTTTCTCTTGGTGAGGCTTGAAATCTAGCACATATGCATACACTAAACATCACATCTGGCCTTGATGTAGTCACATAGAGTAGGCTTCCAATCATAGACCGATACATATTTTGATCCACCATATTGCCACTTGCATCACTATCCAAGTTTCCATTTGTCCCCATTAGTGTACTAATTGACTTTGCATCATTCATTCCAAATTTCTTGAGCATGTCTTTGATGTACTTGCCTTGACTAACAAATATACCATTCTTGAATTGCTTGATTTGAAGACCAAGTAACTAAGCTATCCAATCATGGATATCTCAAACTCATTAGCCATCATCTTTCCAAACTCTTCACAAAAATCTTGATAGGTTGATCCAAATATGATGTCATCAACATAGATTTACAACACAAACAAATCCTTGCCTATCTTCTTGGTGAAGAGAGTGGTGTCAACCTTACATATCTTGAACCCTTTAGAGAGCCAAAAATCTCTCAATCTCTTATACCATGCTCTAGGTGCTTGCTTCAAACTATACAATGCCTTTCTTAGCTTGTAAATATGGTTGGGCTTCTTCTCATCTTCAAAACTAGGATGTTGCTCACAATATACTTCTTCATTGATGTAGCCATTGAGAAATGCACTCTTCACATCCATTTGATATAGCTTGATGTTGTGGGCACAAGCATAGGCTAACAAGATCCTAATTGCTTCCAATCTTGCAACCAGGGCATATGTTTCACCAAAGTCAAGACCTTCAACTTGAGTATATCCTTGAGCTACTAATCTTGCTTTGTTCCTTACAACTATCCCATCTTGATCTTGTTTGTTCTGAAAGACCCATTTTATTCTAATCACATTATGATTCTTAGGCCTCTCAACTAACTCCCATACTTGATTTCTTGTGAAGTTGTTTATCTCTTTATGCATAGCATTCACCCAATCAACATCCAATAAAGCTTCATATATCTTTTTAGGTTCAATGGATGACACAAATGAGAAATGCTCATAAAATGATGTCAATCTTGATCCTGTTTACATACCTCTAGAAATATCTCTAATTATAGTGTCCAATGGATGATCTCTTGCAATGTTGGTCGGTTGGAGGACTTGAACTTGATTGCTTGCATTTGGTTGGTGATTTGGTTGAGATGATGTACTAGCCACTTGTTGATTTTACACTTGAGATGATGAACTAGCTTGACTTGTATCAACTTATACATTTGAGTTAGGGAGCACTTGATCTTTGTTATCTTCAACTTCAATCACTTCTCTAGACCTTATATCACTAATATCCATGTTCTTCATTGTATTGACCAATTGAGCGCCCCTCACATCATCTAGATTTTCATCTTCCTCTTGGGAACCCTTGGTTTTATCAAATTCAACATCATGCACCTTCTCAAGAGTACCACTAGGTAAATTCCAAACTCTATAAGCCTTACTAGTAGTTGAGTAACCAAGTAAGAAACATTTATCACATTTCTTCTCAAACTTGCTCAATCTTTTGCCTTTCTTCAATATGTAGCATTTATAACCAAAAACCTAAAAGTATGTAATGTTGGGCTTTCTATTATTCAAGAGCTCATAAGGTATCTTCTCCTTCAATGGGTGACAATAGAGTTGGTTGCTATAGTAGAAAGCCATGTTGATTGCTTCGGCCCAAAAAGAATGACTCACATTGTACTCACTTAACATTGATCTTGACATATCAATCAAGGTTCTATTCTTCCTCTCAACTAGGCCATTTAATTATGGAGTGTACTTGGCCGAGAATTGATGTTTAATTCCAAACTCATCATACAAATCATCAACTCTTGTATTCTTGAATTCACTTTCATTGTCACTTCTCACTTTCTTGATGGTTGTTTCAAATTCATTGTGAATTCTCTTGATGAATGTCTTGAAGGTTACAAACACATCACTCTTGTCAACAAGAAAGAACACCCATGTATATCTAGTGAAATCATCCACAATCACAAATCCATATTCATTTCTACCAATGCTAGTGTAAGTGGTTGATCCAAACAAATCCATGTGCAACAACTCAAATGTCTTAGATGTACTCATCATGCTCTTCTTAGGATGTGTGTTATCAACTTGCTTTTTGGCTTGACATGCACTACAAAGCTTATCCTTCTCAAATGTGACATCTTTCAAGCCTCTAACTAGATCATACTTAATCAATTTGTTCAATTGTTTCATTCCAACATGACCAAGCCTTCTATGTCATAACCAACCCATGCTAAACTTAGTGAGCAAACATGTTGACAATTGAGCTTCACTAGCATTAAAATCAACCAAGTATAGATTCTCATATCTAAATCCTTAGAATATCAAGTTAGAGCCATCTACACTTATGATCTCTACATCATCCACACCAAATATGCACTTGAAACCAAGATCACACAATTGAGCTACCAACAATAGGTTGAAGTTTAAGCTCTCTACTAGTAGCACATTGGAAATGCTCAAGTCATTAGATATTACAATCTTACCAAGCCCTTTGACCTTGCCTTTGCCATTATCACCAAATGTTATACTATCAATCCCATTGTCGTCATTTGAGTTGATTAAATTGAACATTCTTGAATCACCGGTCATGTGTTGTGTGCACCCACTATCAAGCACCCAATATCTTCCTCTAGCTTTATAGTTTACCTACAAAAGAAAATCCATTCTTTTTAGGTACCCAAATTTATTTGGGTCCTTAAAGGTTAGTTACTAAGGTTTTTGGTACCCAAATAGCTTTCTTCTTTGAGCCCATAATAGGTGTACCAATGAACTTAGCCTTTACACCATTCACACCCTTGGTAAGCATGTAACAAGAATCAAAACAAATTAAGGATACATTAGCATTGTTCTTGTTCTTGTTCTTTATGCAAGATTGCTCTAAGTGCCCTACTTGCTTGCATCTGTTACAAAATCGACCATTGCCCTTCACAAAGCTAGCTTTGGGAGTAACAAAGGTTGCCTTGCCTTTCTTGGGGGTATAGCCCAATCCCTCTTTGTTAAGAGAGAACCTTTGGCTATTCAAGCACTTTAGCAAGCGTGCCTCACCGCCATAGCCCTTGCCTAGGCGTGAGTGAGCTCATCCACCTCTCTCTTGAGAGTCTCATTCTCAGCCATTAGTGAGGCATCACAAGTGAAACCATCACTAGTAATAGAGGTAAGAGTGGTAGCAGTGGTGGATGATGAGCTATAAGAAGGGTTAGTGGGAGAACAATAGGTTCATAAAAATAATTCTTCAATAATGTCACATGTTACGCCCACATCACATGATACTATAACCCTTTCCTTATTTTGTTCAAGAAGCAAGGAGTGAGCCTTTTCAAGCTTGGTGTGAGCTTTGTCAAGCTTCTCATGGGTTTCCACTAGCCTCTCATGAGTAGCATTGAGCTCATCAAAGGATTGCTCAAGAGCACGAAGCTTCTTTTGCAATTCTTTGCACTTCTTGCTTTTCTTGTTAATTATTGAGTCGACTTGTTCTAGCATGTTCATTAGTTGTTCATTTGAGAATTCATCATCATCACTATCATTTTCACTTTCACTATCATCATTTTCACTCTCATCATATTTTACCTTGGATCCCTTGGCCATGAAGCATGATGGAGTGTCAAATAGTGAAGGCTTGTTGTTGATAGCAATGCTTGCTAGAGCCTTCTTCTTGGATGCCTTGTCATCATCACTTGAATCATCATCAGTGGAGGCATCACTGTCTAATGTGACAACATAGGATCCACCCTTCTTCTTCTTCTTGAAGGTCATCTTCTTCTCTTTCTTCTCCTTCTTCTCTTTCATGTTCTTCTTCTTCTCATTATCCTCATTGTCACTATTGTAGGGACAATCTGCTACAACATGATCGGGGCTCTTGCACTTGTAGCACAACCTCACGTACTCCTTGTTCTTGAAGTGATCGCTTCTCTTCCTTGCACCATAGCCTTTCTTCTTCATCATCTTGTCAAACTTGCGCACAAAGAGAGCTAGTGCTTCATCATTACTATCATCATAAGAGCATTCTTCATCACTTGATTCTTCCTTCTTAGTCTTAACCTTGCTCTTGTTCTTGGAGGATGAAGTGCCGGCCTTGAATGCCACACTCTTCTTCTTCTTGTCTTCCTCCTTCACAAGCTCTTCACTATCACTATTGTATTGGTTCTAGGTCATCACATCACCAAGCACCTTATTTTGAGTGACATCCTTCAATCCACCTCTAAAGATGATAGTTCTCAATGTCTTAAATCTCTTTGGCAAACACATCAAGAACTTGTGAGAGAAGTCCTCATCCTTCACCTTCTCACCCAAACTCTTGCGATCATTGATGATGACTTGTAGCCTATAGAACATCTCTAGAATGGACTCATCATCCTTCATCTTGAAGTTTGATAACTTATCTTTGAGCATGTAGAGCTTGGCACTTTTTACCATTGAAGTGCCCTCATATGTTTCTTCTAGTCTCACCCAAACTTCACTTGCCTTCTCAAGATCTTTGATTTGCTCAAACACCTTTGAATCAATGCCATTGTATATTGTGTTGAGTGCCATAGTATTACATTGCTTGTTGATCTTGTCATTGTCAGTGAGATTGGTAAGGTCAATGATCACAAACTCATTCTCTACCACATCCCACACCTTGTCATTGATTGAACCAAGGTACATCTTCACCTTTCTCTTTCAATAATCAAAAGATGTGCCATCAAAGAACGGTGGTTTACCCCCAACATGGTTGAACACAATTTGAGCCATATTTTGCACTGAAGGTTGTTAAGCCTTGAAACAAACGGTGACCACGGCTCCGATATCACTTGAAAGGTCCTAAATGGCTAGAGGGGGTGAATAGCCTATAAAAATTTCTATAAATACACTAGAGCAAGAGGTTAGTACACTAAATGGTGAAATGCAATTTTGCTCTAGCTCTATAAGGGTTGCAAGCCACCTATCCAACAATTCTAGTTGCTATGATCACTAGGCACAAACAATGGCTATGTCACTACTCACTAAGAGCTCTCAATAAGTCTACACTAAAGAGCTCCACTAGAAGATACTAAACTAGCAAGCAAACAAGCTCTCAAAATCAGTTACACTAAAGAGCTTGTTACAACTATTTTGCAAGTAAGTAAAGGAATGAGTGGGATGTTTATACCGCCGTGTAGAGGGATGAACCAATCACAATATGATCACCAATACAATCACCAGGAGAATGCCAATGGCAAGATACAAGCGATTTTTCTCCCGAGGTCCATGTGCTTGCTAGCACGCTACTCCCCGTTATGTCGACCAACACTTGGTGGTTCGGTGGCTAAGAGGTGTTGCATGAACCTCGTTCACATAAGTGAGGTAGCTCAATGACACAAGAAATTTACTAGAGTTGCCTTTGACGCTCCACCGGAGAAGGCACAAGACCCCTCATAAGCAACCGATCAAGGCCAGAGACAATCACCAACTCCGCTCAACGATCCTTCAATCACCGGGCCATCTAGGTGTTGGCAAACACCAAGAGTAACAAGCTCACAACCAGCCCAAATCACCCAACTAGTGCCACGCGATGATGCAACTCAATGCAATGCACTAGAGGCTCTCCAATCTCACTCAAGATGATGAAATCAAGTGAACAAGTGAGTGAAGTGTGTTGCTCAGCTTTCAAAGGGTGTGCACAAGTGTAAGAGGTGCCTAGAGAGTGGTCAAGGCCGACCACACCCTCTATTTATAGCCACACAAGCAAATTGAGCCGTTATACCCCTTGGAGCTGTCTGCGTGGGAGCACCGGACACGATGGTGGCACACCGCCCCTAGGGTGGCGGTGACCATCCCAGCCAAGTCCCCGAAACCAGCCCTCTTTTGAAAAATAGGGCGGTGCACCGCCATCACCCTAGCGGTGACCCTGGCGGTGACCTCCCTCGCTTGCGCCCGTCTCTGGAGGAAAACAACGGTGGCACCGGACACCCGATGGTGGTGACCAGGTGGTGCACCGCCGCACTCAAGGTGGTGTACACCGCACATGTCTGGTGACCACCCCAAACCGGCCGCTCTCGACCCTTCTCTGTCGAGCCCTGGTGGGCACCGCCCTAGGGGTGGTGGTGCCACCGGACAGGGGATGGCGGTGCCACCCAGGCACCTCCACTAGCTCACCGAGTTGTAAACTTTTGCGTGATTCGATCCACGTCAACTCGAGCTACTCCCCGCAAGCGATGCTAACTCTCAAAATGTTTTCTCGAAACATGTTAGAGCCAAGTTAGCATTTCTCAAAACATTTTTGATAAATATTTTTGCTTGTTCACCGATGTGCACTAGGCCTAAATGCAATGCATGAAGTCCAACACCTAGTGGCACTAGATGACCAAAATGTCTAGTTAAGAACCTCTCTTAATAGTACGACCATCTACCCTAAATGTGATCACACTCTCTATAGTGTCTTGATCACCGAAACAAAATCCCTATTTATACCTTTGCCTTGATCTCCATAGGATTTTATTTTTCTCTTTCTTCTTTTCCATGTTGAGCACTTGATCATCATCACATTTGGCCATCTCTTCATTTCATGTGACCAACACCTTCTCTTGAGTGCTACCATGCTCCACACTTGGATTGCACCAACCTAGCTCATATCACATCTCATGACAAAGGTTAGTGCATAGGTTTCATCAATTATCCAAAACCAAACTACGGCTTTCAGCGTTGCATTTACCCGGCCCTATGGACAACTAGAAGCAGACAAGATCAGCCCAAACAAAGTGTTGGACCGCTTGTTAGTCAGCTAACTTCATACTTTTGGGGCCAAATATGTATCAAACATTAAAGTTTCAATGGGCTACATTGCGTTGAACTTCCATGGGCTGAGGAGGGGGCGTCCAGCACCCTCTTTGTTGATCCACCATTGCAAATAATCACTAGGATGTGCACATGGTGACCAAAAATATTGAACCTTTGACTTCATATTCGTTCCAATCATAGAGGACAATATATATATACATCCATGAAAATAAGATGTAACTAAATGTGCATCTACATCCAAACATCTTTGTGGGACATAGTCCCCGGGTACCTCGCAGGGAAAGACGGAGACCTAGTTTGACTAGGACTCTCCGTATGTAATCCTAGTAGCATTGCTACCTCATAATCCTACTAGCAAGGACTCCGACTAGGAGACTTGCCTCCTGGACTATATAAAGAAGGGCAAGGCTCCCTAGATTGGCAAATTGTACATCTCATACACAACAATCCGATGCAAAAGGCACCACGCTTGACTAGACTAGGGTATTACGCTATTCTGGCGGTCTGAACTAGTATGAATCGTTGTCTCTTGCATTTATCGTCGAGTTCTGCATACACCGAAGCCCACCAAACTTTGTCCCGGGTAACCCCGTGATAGGTTGTTGGTCGTCCAACATCGACAATCTTTTCTCTAGCCAATGCTTGATAATTAGCTCAGGGCGAGCTAAGAGAGAGCTCAGGGCATCGGCCGGTCCTACTTTGCTACTAATTGCCACTTAGCTGCTACTAGGTTTTCACTATGACTTATAGCTATTTGGTTCTACGATGACAAGAGATGTATGTGGTGACAATTGTAATCCTAATTTCACCCACATCTTTCTATAGATATAACCAAATTAAGTTAACACAATCTAAGAATAACATGCATGCTATACTACTAGTTGTCATTTTAGTTAGAATCTTTTACCGTAATACATTCCACAATGCCTCATGTCTTGGCACCAACCTTTGTAAGCTAAGTAGTAATAATCTTGATGTATGATAGATGTGGACAACCTCTACACAACGCGTGAATGGTTAACCAAAAAATACAAACTTTCCATGGGCATATTTGTTCCAATTCTATAAAGGACAAGATACATATTGAGATACGCACTCGGGTACAACCAAGAAAAGAGAATGCAATTCAAATTTCATTCAATTCATACCTAGATATTTTTCTTTGGTTACTGTCAGATTAGCTTAGCACAAGCTAAGAATGAGCTCATGATATGCTAACTACCCATTTGCCACTTCACTTATGTTTCCATTCGACTTTTCGTAGCGGCTAATTACCGCGTGGTTTCATTAGCCACCTCGCACTACGTGTGAGCGTTTATGCTACAGTCTAGATGTTTCGGTCTTTCCAAGCTGAACAACTGTCTAGACTTATACTTCATCTGTACATAGATATTTTTCTTTGGTTTCTGCCAAATCAACTAAAGACAAGCTAAGAAGGAGCTCATGATATGCTACTTATCTGTCGTTGCCACTTTACTTCCATTTCTACTAAGCTTTTCATATGTACACCAGGAGAGAGAAGACTTTCGGTTCAGCATATTAGTCTTGGCTAGAATTGGGCCCGGGACTAATGTGATCATTAGTCCCGGGTCCAAGTTTCTTGCATGTCAGATGACCTTTAGTCACGGTTGGTAACACGAATCCGAACTAAATGGTCTATATTAGTCTTGGTTGGTGTTACCAACCCGGACTAAATAAAGGGTCTTTACCCTTTAGTCCCGGTTCATAACACCAACTCAGACTAAAAGTCGATCCTTTAGTCCCGATTGGTGTTATCAACCCGGATTAAATGTCCTTTTAGTCTTGATTGGTGTTACTAACCCGGACTGGAAGTCCTTCGACGGGTTAGTTCAAAAGAAAAGCATCACATCCAAAGTCACATGTGCTGTGTAGGTGGGGTGAAAAGGTACACGTGAAATAATGAATGAGGTGTTGGGTTTGAATCCCTCGTGAGGCACGGAGCAAGATCAGAGGCATTATTTTTTATCCTCGAAGGGCCTTTAGTCCGGGTTACGGGCAACCAGGACTAAAAAAAATCATGCCCTTCAGCCACTTCATTTCCGTTTCTACTGGTCTTTTCATTAGCAGTTAATAATCGTGTGTTTTCATTAGCCGCTTCACATGACGTGAACGTTTATGCTGGAGTCCAAATGCCGTTTTTCTTTCCGATTCGTAGAGGACAATATATATCCTGTGGTACGCGTCCCCGCATACATACAACCATATATAAAGAGAACATACTCCAAATTCCGTTCACCCCGCAGCACACGACCAATCAGCTCAGCACAAGCTAAGAAAGCGCGTTTGGTTGTACCTGGGCTAACATTCAAACTTGAATTCTACGGCAGCTAGCTAACAATCGACTGAATTTGTTATCTGGATCGCGCCAACGTAAACGCGTACATATATTGGAGTCCAAATGCTGTTTCTCTAAGCTGGTCAATGATCTTGAGTTCCTTCTTGACTTATAGGCCCTGTTCGCTTCGAGAAATTTAGATGAATCTAGAGGAAATTAATTTTCAGTCGTGAACAGTGAATTTTGGCTGGTTTTTGCACCAGCCGAACGGCACCACAATACAACAATGTGGACAACCCCAACAAGATGTGCATTTTTTTAATCAACACGCTGTGCAAATGGTTGGTTAGAACGATGATTTTGTCCAAAATTTTCCAATCTATGTAAAAGCGGGAACTGGCTAATAAAAAAGAACGTGATTCAAATTTGAAGCGAAAAGCCTTGGGTTTTTACTCCTGCTGGGCACGAGCTATGCGCGTGCTCACGCTGCGCTACTGGCTGCCAGCGGCTTTTCGCCGCGTCCCAGCCTTCAATTCCTGGAGCCTGGACGCCAGCTCAGCAGCCCAGCCGCGAGCGCGCGCCGTCTTTCCCATCCAACCCCTTCCTTCTCACGCATCTCCCGAGCCACCCAAACGCGCCGCCCGGGCCCCACCCTCTCGCTGCCCCGCACGTCAGCGACCTCAACCCGATATGCACAGGCGTGGGTGCGTGGCGTCCTCGTCCGTCAATAGCTTCTCCGTCCCGCCAGCTCGGACGAACGGAAACGGCCTGGCTCGCCGCCGCCGGTCCGGAAACTGACGGTGGGGGTACACGTCACGCCAGGGCCCCGCACGTCAGCCGGAGAGATAGGCATCGGCGGGGGAAGATTGAGTGGCCCCGCTCTCGGGAGATAATTACGTCGCTGCCACTGGCATCCCCGTGTATCTAATGCGCCTCCTCCTCGGGCAGTGGCCCTGTTCCATTGCCAACAGAACCAAGGCCGGTGGCCGGTTGACGGTGGTGGTGGAGCGGACAGAGGAGGGCCCGACGATGCTCCGGAGAGCGCCGTCGGTCGGCGCAACCGGGTACCGGTGGTGGGCCGGCGGGGAGGCCGGCGCGTGCACCGAGAGCCTCGGCTCCGAGAGCGGCGACGGCGGCTGCGACGCCGCCGAGATCGACCAGTTCTTCCCGCCTGTTTCTCCGGTTCCGGCTGGTGGCCCGGACGACGCAGACGCCGACGCCGATGCCGCACTGAGTGGGGTGGACGAGGCGCGAGCAGAGCCCTGTCTTCCGGCGCGGCGCGGGGGCTTCCCCCCGGCGATGCCGCGAGCGTCGGGGGCGCTGTTCCTGCGCGCGGAGCGCCGCGGGGGGCGGCTCATCCTGACCGAGGTGCGCGCCGACGAGCACGAGCGCCGCGTCGTGTTCCGCGCCGAGCGCGACGGCGGACGCCTCCGCCTGCGCTTCGCCAACGATGACGACGACGACGCCGCACCGGAACGCGGCGGCGAGCCCGAGGCGGGTGGTGGTGGTAGCGCCGCCGGCGCCAGCGGGGTGGTTGATGCGGTTGCTGTACAGCACGGCGGCGGCAGAGCGGGAGAGCTCTGCCAGGTGGCCGCCGGCCGGAGAGGCGGCGTGGAGGTTGGCGCGGTCATGATGGGGACAATCTGATCTGACGGCCGGAGGAGGGCCGGTGAGGATGAGACCGCCGGCACACCAGATCGTTGTCCTCTCTGTCGACGATCTTGCAACTTGCAAGCCCGTAGTCGTAGCTGCATTGCCGTTCTGTTGCTGCCTGCCATGCTCGTCATTGGGACCTGAGAGAGAGAGAGAGAGAGAGAGAGGCATGGAGACGACAGAGTTTTCGTGTGAAAAAAAAAATCCTTGCATTGTGTTTGTTTCAGTTGTGTTCGTCAGCCAGAGGCATTACTCTGCTTTCGGATTGTTCGTTTTATTTATTTTTCGTTTTCTTTGATCTCTGCATGGAGCATGGTGTTCAAAATTGTAATTGGAGAGAGATGATGATAATGTTATGGATAGGCGTAATCAGGGATTAAGCCGTGCGTGTGCCTTAACTGTTGCCTCTTGATTGACGAAATGCTGCATGCATGACTTTTATCTTTGCTAGCTAGAGATGACAGGATAGGATCCATATATTATACTCTCCCCTGGGAATAATTAATAACCTTATGAAGATTTATTTTTCAACACTACTTTAGCAGTACTTTTTAGCGAAAGAATAGTATTTTTTTCTTACAACAAATCAGCATCAGCAGCAGCCAAATTTTAGCGAAACAAACAGGGCCCACATCAACATATATACATGCAAGCTGCAGGGAACGGCTATTTTCGATTTGGTACCTATATATGCAAGCGGCAGCCATTAATTAGTATTTTGTATGAACAGAGTGCTGATCTTTTTTTTTCGATGCTGATCTATGTATCATGTATGGACACATGCTTCTTCAGTGCAAGGAATAGGTAAAGAAAACCTGAAATTATCTAAATAAGGGGAAAATAAAACAATATACGGTTCTTGTAAAATTCAGAAATGGCATCCAATAACGATACTAGTAACTATCTGCTTTGGCAAAAAAAAAAAAAAAAAAAAAAAAGAGCATCCCACCAAATGTGTGTGATCCAGCTGCAGAAAGCAATAAAAGAGAATTTTAGTGGTGGCAACGCGATTGTTGCAAATAGTCCACGAGTTCCAAAATTTTTTAGGGGCACGCAGTGCTAGATACTTTGCAGCGCGTAGGCTGTAGCTGCAGCTGGTGCATGCTGCACCGCAGCCAATCAGTCTCCATGCCGTTCTACGCGGCGGCGGCGGCAGCACAAGCCCTGCAAGTAGCACGTCCTAGCCTCAGTCAGACGCCTGGGATGATCTTTTATAGTACAACTGTACTTCGTTCCAAATTATAAATTATAATAATTTTTTGGAGAGCCAAAATATCTCAAATTTGATCGAAATTATAGTGATAATAACAAAGATTTATGACATCAAATCAAATAGGTATACTATAAAAATATAATCAATGAAGAATTTAATGAAACTTATTTGATATCATAAATATTATTATTTTATTATATAAACTAGGTACCGTGCTCATGCGTTGCTACGGGATAACTAAATCTTTTATACTAAAAATACACGGATCGTACGATAAGATAACAATACTGTTAAATTAAATACCGACGTCAAAGTGACATTTAATTCAAAAAGCAAAGTTCGTGAAATTAACACGGAGAGCTCAACGTCGCAGGCTCACAAACTCTATTGTATAGACTTTTTTGTGATACGGCTAAGATGATATTTTATATCGGCAAAAAGAATTCTATGATATCCATTTCTTTAATACGTCAATAAATCCATGAATAAGTTCCGCTGCATCTCCATATAATCATGTACACATATGTTCGAGTATATATGTAAATAGGTTCGTGCCCGTACGTTGCTACGGGACAGCTAAACTTTTGTATTAAAAACACACGGATCGCACGATAAGATAACAATACTGTAAAAGTATATGACCGACGTTAAAGTGATATTTAATCCAAAAGGCTAACAGCCTGTTCGCTTGCTCATATACGATCGTGGATTATAAGCTGGAACAGTATTTTTCTCTCATACCAAACCAGTCAGCAGTAAATAATCCACGACCATTTATGACGAAACGAACAGGCTGTAAGTTCGTGAAATTTACACGGTCACAAAGAGCGTGGCATCGCGGCTCACAAACTCTACTGTGTAGATCTTTTCGTGATGCGGCTAAGATCATTTTTTATACCGACAGAAAGAGATTTTTGATATCCATTTCTTTCGTGCGCCAACAAATCCACGAATAAGTTTCACCACATCTCCATACCATCCTATACATGGCGCTGGCAAGCGAATTAGCCACAACTTATGTAATTAGTTTTGTAATTAGCTCATATTTAGTCCTCCTAATTGATACCTAAAAATTCAATGTGACATGGACTAAAGTTTAGTCCTAGAATCCAAACACCCTGACTCTCGACTCCTGCTGACTGCTCACTTGCACCACCATGTCTATGTGTCTGCACGTATATACTCTAATACCAAAACATCTAAGATGGTCTTTATTGTCCACCCTTTAAAAATATCATAACTTTAAGGTTGTCATTTAAGGTTATCATTTGTGTATGCTGTAGGATTGGGATGCTTTGCACTGATCCACAAGGATGTCCATGAGAGTCGAAATTTTTTATGTCATTATGATATCTAAACTTATCAATCAGACAGGGACAAACTTGATTGTTAAAATATTTTCAACACTGCTTTCATATACTCCCTCTGTCCCAAAATAGAATTTATTCTCGCTTCCCGAGAAGTTAATTTTTTTTAACTTCGACCAATTATATGTAAAAGAATATTAATATTTATAATACATAATTAGTATCATTACATAGAACATTGAATATATTTTCATAATAAACTTATTTGAAGATATAAATGTTGCACGTATTTTTTACAAACCTAGTCAAAGTTGAGAAAGTTTGACCTGCACGCATTCTATAACGACTTATATTTTGGGATGGAGAAAGTATATGCTAATGAGAGTAGTCAACTGGAAGTGGTGATGAATACAACAATACTTTCATATTATATACTAATGAGAGCACGAATGAACGTAGGAGAATGAACCTATATACTATTGGTGGGAATATTTGTTTAGGAAATTGCAGAAGGTTCACCAGTCTCACCATGTATAACCTGCACATCTTTTATTTAGCACCACTGATGTTTTTTTCCATGCATGATTATTGTTTCCTTTCATGCATGATTATTGTTTCATGTATGATTATTGTTTCCTTCCATGCATGATTATTGTTTCCTTCCAAGCATGTGGCCTCAGGTGATCGATTTGTTTCCTTCAAAGCAGACGGGGATCGCAGGGATGACAGTTTCTTTTTCTATCGCGACTTTCCTTTTCTCGCTCGCCCGTTGGACAGCGTGGGAGGTGGGATCGATCGCATGGGGTGACAGACTAACGAACCAAGTTAATTGTCGCACCAAAACGGTGTCCACACTTTGTTCTTTTTAGTTGTAGGAGAAGGAGATTTGGTGAAAGTTAGTGATGCTTTGATTCTCCAATAAAGTTAAAATGACCTATAATTTAAAACGGAGGAAGTACAAGATAACTTGAATAACATTTTTTTTTGCATGGAATATTATGAAAGGTCTAAATGCCTTAATTACATTTCTTTCGATCCGTGTTCACAATTTTTTTTTAATCTTTATATATGCATGGATGGTCAGATATAACTAAAGCCACCAACGTTAAATTAGCTGGCATGGATCCGAACCTTGGATAGGAATGATACACCTCCTGCGTAATAAAAGCGGCTGAAACGAAGCAGCAACGACCCAAACAAATTGCAGAATGTGTGGCCACATGTTATCTTGCATACATATATATACCACACGCATCGTCTCTAGTCAAAACTGCGAAGGATCGAGTCCTTATCATATACGAGTACTTTGCAGCACCCGTCATTGAGCTGGATATATAAATGTATATTTATCCTTTTTCCCAAAAGAAGAAGGAGAAGAACAAAGAAAGTTTGTTTCATCATAAAATCGTGTTGAGGAAAGTATGTACGCAATTAAGACGTCTGAAACGGATGGACGCTTCACTCCGCTTGCTCCCGCACTCAGTCCCTGGCTTCCTCCTCACTTCCGCGCTCGCGCCCCGCACCTCCCCCGACGCGCGAACATGGCTGCCTCCATGGCCGGCGGCGGCGTGCTGCCCACCCTGGCGTCCTCACCCACCTGGAGCTCCCAATGTCCGCGGATCCGGTGGCCCTGTTCTCCACCCCGGTGAGATCCATAGAGATGAGTGCGACGGTGTTGCAGAGGAGTGGACAGCTCTGCCCCACCCCGGCGCGGCGCCCTCCCCTCCCCCGGCGGCGCCCTCTCACACCCTGCCGATCGAGCTCCCCCCTCCCCCAACCCCGACAGCCGGAATCGACCGGCCAACCTTCCCCTTCCATATGTTGCATATGTATGTTTCAAGTGTTTTAGGCATTTCAGATGTATGTTGCATTTGTTTCATATGGATGTTGCAAAAGTAGATTAAGAGATGTTGCATATGTTGCAATTGTTTCAGAGGCACGTTGCAAGCGTATGTTTTGAGTGTTTTAGATGTTTTAGAGGTATGTTTCATCTGTGTTTTCCGGACACATGTTACAAGTGTGTTTATCTGGATGTTGCATATATTTTACACATACGTTGCACGTGTTTTATTTGGATGTGTTGCGTATGGTTGCAATGGTTTCAAGTGTTTTTCAGGTGTTTTTTCAAGTGTTTCAACTGCCTTCAGACGTATGTTGCAACTGTTATATTTTGATGTTTCAAAAGTAGATCAGGTGTTGCATCTCTCCTCCCCACCTTCTGCTGCATCGTCTCCCCCAGCATCGGTAGGGCATCCATACAACGCTGCTGCTGGGTCCTTCTGAATCGGAGGCGCTTTGTGCCCTTCCCCTCTTGTTGCTCGAGCGGCGTGAGCCCCCGCGTGGAGCACGAAAACATATTGTAGTGCGTGGGCGTCTGAGCGCTAGCACTTTCGAAGTATATATTTATGGGCTTGTTTGGTTGTTGCCCTGAGAAACTTGCCTGACGGGAAATCAAGATTCGACGTCTAAGATTATTGTTGGCTGGTCCAAACAACTTTCTCAGGGTCCAAACCAAACAGGCCCCTAACCCCGGAACTGGAACTCCTGGTTGGAATTGTTATTGTCTACCTCTTCCATCCCAAAATATTTGATGTTGGGATTTGGACACAAAAATTAAGGAGAGGTGAAAAGGTGTGGTGCACACATGCGAGGAGAGAGGTAGGGGAAAAATAGAGAAAGAGATATATTGAAAAAAAAAAGAGGAGTATTTGGGAAAGGGAAAGGTGCATTGAAAACTAAATGAGAATTTCAAATATTTTGAGATAAAGTTTGAGTCATTTATTTTGGATTGGAAGGAGTACACGCGTACGCTAGCTAGGGGTTTTGGTGTAGGAACAATAATCAGACTAACGAACGCAGTAGTGATAAGCGTCGTTGGCTGTGAAGAAAGCCAAACTACCCACCCACCGGCCACCGCGCGACGTCGGCTCAGGCAGTTGCACCGATGGTCCGTCGTCGCCTCCCGTCGACGTGGCTCCCTGCAGTACTCCACGAACTCAGCGAGACAGCGACGGTCCCGGCCGGACTGGGCTGATATTATATTAGTCAGAGGCTCACATCAACTACCTTTTCGATACGTGAGCGTATGTAGATTGGCTTGTGATGTGATCTCTTTGACATGCATGCCATGGAGAAGTACGTACCAGAATAGAAATGATGGGATATCATCATCATCTCATTTTGGGGCTATGGATGCCAGGCAAGCTCCCAGTTACGTATACTCCATCCATCCTAAAATACAAGGTATCTGGTCGTTCAAAATTTATTCTAAATTATTATAATTGGTTTCTAGATGAACTAATCCTTTAACTCAGTTTAAAAACTAAAGACAATATTCACATACATACATACATACTCCCTTCATTCCATTTTATTTGGCGCAAATTAAAATGACACGGTTTTCCTAAAATACATTTTGACCATTCATTTGTTTTATATTATATTATTTATGCTTATAAACTTATAATCATTGGGTAGTATAATTCCTTATAAATATAATCCTATAAAGTTTGTATTATAATAGTTAAAAATTATTAGCCTAATTATTGGTCAAAGTTTTTAAAGTTTGAATCTTGATATGCGTGTGAGCCAAATAAAATGGAACGGAGTAGTACTTAATTTATATTACTAATCCAAATATTGGTAACCAGAAAAGGGTGCTCATTTAGTTTATCACATAATGTATTCTAGAAATTTTAGACTACCTTGTATTTCAGGAAAAAATGGAGT
Organism: Miscanthus floridulus; assembly: GCF_019320115.1. Classification (NCBI taxonomy): domain Eukaryota; kingdom Viridiplantae; phylum Streptophyta; class Magnoliopsida; order Poales; family Poaceae; genus Miscanthus; species Miscanthus floridulus. The sequence continues at coordinate 123,000,635 of NC_089589.1, read as the reverse complement.
AGCTATGAATGGCAGTTTTTGGTTTTTTATGCGACTGCGATAGCGATGGCAGGCTTGGGCCTTGGGCAGCTTCAGAACCGTTGGTTTCGGGCGGCGCGATGGCGACCTTCCCTTTCTGCTAGCTGCATGCATCGACTGGAGTGTTTGTCTATGCCCTCAACGGATTCGATAGCGATGGCAGACCGAGAGGAGCTTGACTGCACTTTCGTACTAATAACACACGTTGTTACGCTCTATCTAAGCTGTGTTTTTAATAATTTCGTTTGTAAGCAGACCGAGAGGACGGGAGCCATCAGCCATGACCAAACTCGGCTCACTGGGCCGCAGGCACAGAACATTCCCTTCCTTTCCCCTTTCTAACATCAGGGACAGAAACATTTTCATGCACAGTTATCCGATTCTTCCCACCAAAAACAAAGCTGTTCAGTTCTTACACAGAGCGCGTGTTTAGTTGGATGGAAGTTGAAAATTTGGCTACGGTAGCACTTTCGTTTTTATTTGACAAATAGTGTTCAACCATAGACTAATTAGGCTCAAAACGTTCGTCTCGCAATTTCCAACCAAACTGTGCAATTAGTTTTTTTTCGTCTACATTTAATGTTCCATGCATGTATCGCAAGATTCGATGTGATGGCTACTGTAACACTTTTTTGGAATTTGGGGTGGGAACTAAACACGCGCAGAGTACAACTTCACAATTTCACATTTACATCCAGAAAACCAATCATCTTTATCCACAGTTCAAAAGAACAGCCAGGCACTGATGCACTGTTGCTAGCACAATACATGAAACTATATCACAACATAACAGTGCCATCTGCTCCGTTGTCATTGTCTGTTATTCTGTAAGCTATCCACACTTTCCCCTACAGTTGCAGCCAAGATCAAATGATGTCCAATCTGACATTGCGATCGTTTGACTGTGGGTAATGTCACCAATTCAGGTCAGGTGTCACTCATAACTCTGTCATCTCGCTGTCTCACTGGAAAAGAATAACAACAAGAAAAGCAGGTTCAATTGAAGGTTACAGGTGAACTAGTTGCAATTGTCAGACTCATGATATGAATAGCACCAGAACAAGGCTGTAAATAACATGGGCTAGAATCTTTATATTAGGTTGTGTCAGATTAGGCTATGTGATTTATTGGGTTACCATCACAATAATATCAAATGATCAAGGTTCAGCAATAAGTTTTTTAATTGAGTGGTAATCACCTCATCAGTGAGGAGAACACTGTCCAAAACAGCAAATCCTGCAGCAACGCCGCCCTCATTTGAAGAAGAAACTTTGGTGCGCATCAAGTAGCCAGACTGATTATTCAATATCACCTTGTCTTTGTTCCTGATATAGATCATCAAAACATGAGTGGCAGAATCATTTCAGTATTTCACTAGGGGGAGAAAAGGGTAACATGGCACATTTGTAGTCATAGGGGACAAATATTTGAAACTTCACTGATTTAATTACCGCAAGTAGGCTCCATATATTCCTAGCTCTGAGATTGTAAGGTCCTCAAACCAATCGCCACCCCTAACTAGAGGAGTAAGAGAGGCTTTTGGAAAAATCCTCTGCATCAGTATGTACGCTGCAAGTGACTCCCCCTGTTCCTTCTGGAGTTTGATCAGTGTGTCTCGCAAATCTTGACCATATATGTTGTTCCCTAAAGGAAATAATAAGGAATTCAGAATCCTGAGTACATCTACCAACAAACAGGATCTCTCAAAGTGCAAAGAAAAAATACCTCCGCCTTCTCGCTGAGGCTTTAAGACAAACAGGTCAGGTTTCTCTATTGCAGATTTCACAATTTCTTCATTATCCAAGCTCCATAACCCTGCAAAACTCTTGCGTAGTTTGGCAATGTCCTCCTTATTGTCAAGAAATCTGTAGATAGATCAGGGACAGGTTTAGGTTCTGCTGATGCTCTAATTCAGATCACGAACAATGAAATTCAGAGTCTGACAACACAGTTGAAGTATAGGCTACAACACTAAAAGGTAAAATGGTGATGTTGTAATTTGTTTTGTTGAAAATCTAGTGCAACTGTGAAACAGTGGAATATCAACCAGCTAATTACCCATTAGTACTGAGAAAACTCAATCACCTTTCAAGAACATTAGGTTTTGCTAGTTCTTGCTGGATCTTTTTTGTTCCTACTAAATGGTAGGATATCGAAGGGCACTTTACTGCAGAAGATTGTTCCATCAGAAGCCTCGCTCTCCACTCCTGGAATATGACAGTATCATGTCAAGGTGGAAACGTGGTGTATTATCATAACAAAACAAATTACTACACATCCTCAACCAAGCAATAAAACCATTTGGGTAAGAATAGCTTTCCAACACAGACTGAAATCCATACGCAAAAGAAGTTCACTGCTTCATCAAGGAAAGTGAAACTAAGCAGCATTGCAACAGACATATATGATGTTTTCAAAACAATTACAGGAATTTATTTTCACTCAAAATTCAGAATATAATTCTATAGAAAGGTTTTGAATTAATAAATATTAGATTGCATACCGCTTCCGAAGGGTAATCAGTCGGTGCATACCCGGCTCTGAAATACACAACAGCCACTGTCCGACCATCTCTGCAATTCATAAATTTACATACTAAATACTAATAGTAACAATAAGCCTTTCTCAATGTCTGTATACAAGATACTTACATTACAAGTGTTCCATCTGTAAGCACCTGCCCTTCAGCCTCTACTTGTGCCAACGTTTTCCTTATAGTTGCCACGCCATATGTGATGGCTAGTTAAGGAAAGCTCCATTTTTCATGCTGTCAGATTCTCTTAATACCAGACAAAAAATAAAAGCAAATGGTTACCGAAACCTTTAATGGTTCTCTGAAGTTATATCAGGCAGGCAATATGTTGAAAGAATAATACAGTAGTGTACAAACAAGAAATCAACATCTTATTAGTTTGTTGTGGACACGAGCCACCAAACCACAGACAAGGAAACACTGTGTCACGGATACAATTTAGTAAGTTTTTTTCAACCCAGAGATTGAAAATCTGAGAATACGAGTGAAACTGAAAAGAAAACAAACATAAAGAGGATATGATGCCTTCAGATGATTGACAAGCCAGTATTGGTCGTACATATTTCTTTCTTCAGGTTGAACAACCATCAAAACAACAGCACTGAGTGACAAAGAGAACAAAACATGTCAATTGACACTTACATTTTCTAGAAACTCTGAATAGTACATCTCATGCAGTCATGCTGCATAGAAAAGCATCGACCTGTCATTGTTGTACTCAGCCCATGCTTTGCCCAGTGCTTCAGCAAATTGAGTGGCTGCCCAATTCTGTGGAATCCTTTTAGGATCTAGGCCTAATACTTTTCCATACTGGTTGAGTAAGGTCCTGCAGTATCAAAGTAGTATACCTATCAGTTTAACTATACATAATACCAAAACAAGGAAATCTAGTCATTACAACAAAATAGTAAATTATGAATGTGTCCTTGACTAATTTTGTTTTCACTCTCATGGGACAAGCGACATTAACTCATTAATTATCACATCTGACTATTTTTGAAGTAGCACACCATTACAGGTAAGAGACTTTGAAACTCTAATACCAAAAAATCATGGTTCATGGTTGTAATGATAAGCTGAAGCTTCCAAAAAAAATCCAGTCTGGAATTCAAATGTAGGTAACGTTTATGTAAACACAATAGCTCTGTTAACCACTTTGGCTGACTAAGTAAAGGCATCCATCTCGGATTTTCTTATAAGCTCAAGGGAGAACTGAAATGGTCAGCAAGTTTTCCATCTACAACCGTACCACTATTTAAAAAAATCTACAATTGTATCTTTAAGATATCTAAACAATCATCATAGTGAGTACACCTGTTATGGTCAAAAGACATTGCTAGGAAATAAAAACTTACAGAAGAAAACAAAATAGGATAATTCTGCCATGAGAGAGGAAGAATGGATAATAAATTGACCTGTGAAGTTCACTGACAAGGGAGCCAAGGCCAGGAAAGGATGATGAAATAGTGTTGAGCTCAATTTGAAGCAGTGAATTGGTTTCAGAATCCAGCATATAGTCCGATCGGTGCAATCCTAAGCGTATATCCTAAAAGTGTATCAAGCACATATCAGTGGCTGGCTAAAAAACAAGAGAGAGTTTGAAAGATGCATTTCCAGAAGGCCAAAACTGAGACACAGAAGCTAAGAAGAAATGCTTTACTTACCTCTTTCTTATTTATTGCCATCATCTTCTCATGAATTTCTAGCAGCCTTGCGGTAAATTCATCAACCTGCTTTGTTCTGAAATTAGAAAATTATAAGTCACTGTTAACCTGAAACCATTATATAGCTGGGAAAATGAAAAATAGTCCGGCCTTCAGTGACCTGACTAACAGAGAGTCATATTGTCCTCCAAATTCAAGGCAACAACCTTGTTATGGATAGGAATCAGTTGACAATCTTGTCTACTCAATGTATACTCTGAACAAAAGATATACTTACACCACATTGGTACCAAAAGAATCCAGTGTATAGAATTCAAAACTTGCCTAGACAAAGCAGCTTGCAAGAACTCCCCATCCAAGCTGACGCGATCCACGAGCTCATTGAAGATAGGAGCCAGCTCGCACGCTTGCTTCCAGAACGATGCCGGAAAACGCGCCGGAAGCAGTGAGAATGGAGCGTGAACCAGGCCAACCCCAGGGACCGTTCCTGATCTCTGCAAGTCGCAATAAAAATGCTGATCAGCTAATTCAGCGGGAATTCTAGCTTACAGGAAATGGGGACATGCTGTTTACTTGCTTTCATTGGTCATATCAAAATCCGCCAGAGAGTAGCAATTAGCAGAGTGGCGACGGTTAAGACATGTTGAAAAAATTGTTTATTTTTAACAGTGAGCTGCATTACTGCAACTTCGCAGGCTGGGTACTCTATTGTTCCATCCATCTACAAGTCGAGCCGCGAATGAACTAGAAGAGATTGTCCAAAGATGCAAACTTTTCCCCATGGCAAGATTGCAGCACATTTCACAACACATGGCAAGATTGCAGCTGCAGCACATTTCACAACACATGGCAAGATTGCAGCTGCAGCACATTTCACAACACACTGACTAACACTAGCAGCCATTCGATCCAGGACCGTGAGGCGGTGACTGGTGAGGCGCACCTGGTTGGCGCGATCTCCGACGACAAGCCCGTTGACGGCGCACCACACGGCGGCCTCCTCCACCATCTCCGCCAGCAGGGCCTGCTGCGCCGGCGTCCGGGCCCCCTCCGCCGCCGCCGCAGGCGCGACTCCCAGGGGCGCCTCGGCGCTCATCGCGGCGCGCGCGACCCGGCGGCGCCCGCGGAGGGCGGGCGGCGCAAACGAGGCCGCGGCTGGGGCGGGGAGGCGGCCGCCGGCTCGGAGGAGGCGGAGGCGGACCTGATGGTGGTGCGAGACGCAGGGGGAGGAAGACATTGCGTGGGGGGAGGGAATCGATTCGAAGGCGGGCGGCCGGGTGCTCCCGCGATTTATTATTATGCCGTCGTGCTCCGGGCCTCCGGCTTCGAGCCTCTCGGCGGCGGCGAAGGTTGGAGATGGGAATGGATTCCTCCTGTTCCTAGTCCGATGTGGCGGGTCAGAGTTGCGAATCTCCGGCGGTCGGGTTCAGAGGCGTCCAGGTGCTTCCTCCCGAGTCGCTTGTTTCGTCGTCACGGCGTCAGGGAGGACGTTGCTGCTGATGACGTCCCTGCTCTTTCGTATATTCTCCATGTGTTTTTCTTTCACTGAGGCCTCGTTTAGATGGTAAATTTTTACAATCTGGATACTGTAGCATATTTCGTTTGTATTTGATAAATTTTGTCCGATCATGGACTAACTAGGCTTAAAAGATTTTTCTTGTGATTTACAACCAAACTGTGTAATTAGTTATTTTTTTTACCTACATTTAATGCTCCATGCATGCGTCCAAAAATTGATGTGATGAAGAGAGAGTAAAAAAACTTGGAATTTGGAGGTGATCTAAATAAGGCCTAAGAGAGTGTGAGATACTGAAATTGACGTTTTATATTATCACAAATTTCATACGCCCACAAGCTTCACCGTATGTTTATCCATGGGAATTGTGCAATTTTTATTTCTAAACTACGTGATGAATTATTTGGTTCCGGTAAAGAAACTTATCTAAATACTTGATCACTTATTTTGTTTTATTTATGTCATTTTAGTTTTTCCTTAAAATATTTGTTTTCTAATCTGAACAAAATTATGCGGTAGATCTAATAAAACAAATTTAAAGTTTACAGATGTTTTAAAGTTAAAAAATTAACTTAAAACAAAAATAAATTACTCGCATTTTAGAATCTGCATTGTGGATGTGGAACGGCAGGCAATACGTCTACAAGTTAAGTACCTTCTCCGTTCTAAATTGTAATTCGCTCCTGCCTTCTTTAGGTGCATGATTTAGATATAGGTCTAGATACAAATAGTATCTACGTAATCTAGAAGAGTTAAATCAAATTAAAATTTGGAATGAGGGGGGTGGGGGGTGTTTCCGAAATGTCAACGGGGAATTTCCCGTCGGGGGTAACTGCCCCATCCCCATCCTCGCGGGGGCAAATTTTCTCCGTCCCCATCCCCGCAAATTTCCCCGTAAATTTCCCCTGCGGGGGCACTTCTTCCCCATCCCCATCCCCGCTCGGGGATTTAATCTCCGTGGGGATTCCCATCCCCGCATCACCAGTATACATGACAACAAAATAGGCACTTAGCAAAGCAAGACAATAGATTTCAAATTCAACATCAGTGCATCACAAACTAGGAATCCAGCATAGTTTGCTTGGCACAACAACACAAAAGTAGCACCATAAGTTTACAAGTTCATGGGCTCATCACAAATAGGCATTACAACACAAAATGACAAGTTCATAATAATCTTGGAAGCAAACACTAAGGAGTGATACAACAGCCCAGCAGCAACCAACTCTTGTCTTCAAAGTTCACAGTTGTAACACCCAAAATTTTCCTCTTTTGGAAAATAGGTTTAAAATGATTTAATTCTGTATTTTGTGCTCATGAAATGTAGAAATAAATAAATTCTCATGAATTTAAAATTTATCATAAAATAGTAACATGTATGTGCATTCATGTCGCTGCATATTATTTTGTGAATGTTTGGTATTGATCAAAAAAAATTCAAAGAGAATTGAAATTTGAATTGGAATTGGTTTTGAAAATATGTTTTAGGAAATAGAAAAGGAGTTTTATTATTTCTCTTCCCCCTTCTCTGTTTTCGGCCCGCAGGCCTTTTGTCCCCACCACGCCAGCCCAGCTCGGCCTCCCCCTGGCGCTCCGCGCCGGCCCAGCACCAGCGGGCAACCGCCGCGCCTCCCCCTTCCCTCTTCAGCGGCTGACATCCTGGCCCCGCCTATCAGCTCCTCCCCCTTCCTCCCGCGCGACTCGGAACCGCCCGCGCCTGGCGCCGCCGCAACCGCCGCCCACGTCCTCGATCGTGGGAGCGTCGCCCGCGCCCCTGCCTCTACAAAACGGAGCCCACGCCCGAGCCGCCTCCCCTGCTGCCTCTCCCCGCTCCCTCTCGCGTCGCCCGTGCCCGAGGAAACTGCCGCGCCATGGACACCGTGATCCGCCATTCACCGAGCTTGGAACCGCCGCGTGGCCCGCCTTCCCCGAGCCATCTCCGACCACTTTCTTCCCCACGGTGAGACCCCCATGCTCCCCTCCTTCGTACCATGCCATTAATTTCATGTTTCACGGCTTCTAGAGCCCTATCCGCGAGCGCCGTCAACCTCCGGCCGCCGGCCATGGCCACCACCGCCACGGCCGCACCCTCTGGCCACTCTATCGGCCTAGGAGAGTTCGTTGCACCCCCCTCTCTTCCCTGGTGCCTTCGGTTGGGCACCCCGTGGCCGTAGGCCGAGTTTTTCGCACGTCGACGAGCTCTCGCCGCCATTCATGGCTGAGCCGCCGCGGCTGCCACTGTTCCGGCCAGCCACCCCTTCTTCTCTCTCCCCAGATCTATTTTTAGCCATTCATTTCAAATCCGACGGCCACCGTTGGCCGATACCCCTTCGCGGGTAGTTTTGCTAAAGAACCCCCCTGATTTTGCGTAATAGAACCCGCCGTCCTTAGCGTATTTCCCCAAGTACGCATTCTCGTTTTGAAAGCGTAAAGTTCACTGCTTTAGTCTAAAATACGTTTTCAGTATTTACAGAAATGCCATTTGTACTGTTTTGCTTATAAAATCGTCGTTTTAGCTCCGAATTAACCCGTTCCAATTGCGTTAGCTTCATAATTTTATAATCTACGCGTTAGTACCACTGTTAATCAAGTTTGTAACTTTTAAATTTCATGGTTAGATTTAATTAAATATATTACTGTAGGAAATCCCGTTTAAATCATAACTTTCGCATTTTAGCTCCGTTTTTCGTGAACTTCGCGTTGACGTGATCGTAGCGAGACGTAGATTATTTTCACAAACATTTTATTCTGTTTTCTATACTATTGGTGTACTGTTCTAATTATAGGAATATTTGCTTTGCATGAATGCCTTTGGCATGTTGTATGTGCCGTGTTGGTCGCGTTCAGACGGTGAGGAGAACGTTGGAGACCAAGAATTCTTCGATGACCAGCAGGACCAACAAGAGTTTGTGAACCAAGGCAAGTATAGCATGGGCCTATCTTGATGTCCTATTCACTTTAATCATTTACTCATGTGCATGTGTCTAATTTTGGTAACTATAAGGACATTCTAGTCATTGATGACTTGTTCCCTTGACTCCTATGGGTTAATTGCATATGGGTAGATTGCTAGTGCTCTAACTGAACATGATCTACATGATGATGAATGGTTCTATGGAACTAAAAGTATAACATAATTTATAACAACTGATCCATAGGGCGAAGGTGCAAATGACTTTGGATCATGTTGCTCCCGGCCCTCCATAAGGACTTATCTGTTGGCAAAAGCTGGGACTAATAGTGCAACCGGAAGAGTCATATGGCTCTGACTTTAGCTCAGTAATAGGACCTTTTCTAGCTTGTTAGAGGTTACCTTTATGGCGCAAAAGAGGCTTGCCATGTTGGGTATAGGGCTGCCTCTGTTCCTATGTGTATAGCCACGATGGATATGTGCCATAGGAAAGGAGGGTTCCTACATCTGCCTGCCGAGGAAACCTAGCGGCCCTAACTTGTTAGAGAAACCTATGAAATGGCTTCATAGTGTACCCTGCCCGTCCACCTTGACAGTGACATGGGAGTAATTAACCTGGACATATGGGAATCACGACTCGCGGTGAATGTGCACCACCTCTGCAGAGGGTAACAAACTGTTATAACAGCCGTGCTCATGGTCACGAGCGGCCCGAAAAACTCACAGAATAACTGGTTACTTGTTGATGATCATTTAAGATGTTCTATGATGATATATGATACACTTGACCCTGATATTGGTTCATATGGGATTAAATAGGAGCTTAAGCATAATTTGATAATACCTGATAATAAAAGCTTGTCTTACTAAAAATGCTAACTACAGTAAACCAGTGTCAACCTTTTTGAGCTTCATAACCCCATGTTAACTTGTTAAGGATGGGATGTACTTACGCTTATTTATTTTTTTTATTTGGATAAAAATCCCGGATGGGTAACAGATGACAACGGGTATGAGGAATTCCCTAAACATTTTTAGGCTTGTGGTCAACCAGTTGACCTTTCCTGTGATGGTGTTCCACGTGAGAGAGTTACCTTTTATTTTTCGCTGTGATGTATAAGACTAAGTTATATTATGATTTTTTATGTAAGAGACACTATGATGATACTTTATGTAATTTGTTAGCTTATGTGTGTGATTGATCCCTGGGCACACATGAGTTAGTGCATTCAATTTTATCCTTAAAATTGGGTGTGACAAATAGGTATCAGAGCCGTGTTGACTGTAGGACGCAAGCCTAGTTAGAAACGGTCGTTTTAGCATCTTTGCTCCTCTGGTTTCTTGCTTACTGTCTTATTCTTGTTATTTTATTAAAACATTTATGCTTTTCATACCTTAATCTATTATATAAAATTGTTGATTCTAATTCTATTTCACTTTAAATCTATAGATGTCTCATAATCCGAAGACTGCCCGCCTCAGCACTGCTGACTACCGTGCCCTGTTCACCCCACGTGCTCCACAGGCGGAGAAGGAGATTGTGATCATCTTCGATGATGAGGAGATGGCTACCCCAACACCTGCACCTGCTCCTACTCTAGCTGTCGCACCGGTCTATCCTGTCGTAGCTACACCTGAGGAGTCATCGGCTACTTCACCTACACCTGCACTATCCCCAGCTGTCCCTATGGTGGATGAGGAGATAGGCTAGAAGTACAAGTACTACTTTAAGCCAGCCCTAGAGACGGCCTACTACCACACCCTCCTCACTCACGTGCTGGACGACTACTACCCCGACCTGCACGCCTCCATCAGCTACCACTGTGCAGAGTACCAGCATCTATTGGAGGCCACCTTCTGGAAGGTAGAGCTGGTGGTCACCGCCTGGAACGACATCAAGAATGGACATGAGGTGGAGACTGTCCACCGTGCCACTGCTAGAAGGGCCCATGCCTTGGATGGCATGGAAGATGCAGCGCAGGACGCTTACATCTACTACCATGGTCATCGCTTTGAGGTCATGAGGGAGGATCATTTTAGGTTCCTTCCTCGCAATGATCATGAGGATGTTTGGCAGGTCTTGGCTCCACCAGAGAGTGACCCAACTCTGGAAGCAACGGTGCAGCATGTCCATGCTATGCAGGGGGTGGATGAGGAAGTCAAAGGAGAACTGCGTGCATCCTAGAGGGCTGAGAGACACCTCCAGAAGCAAGTGGATGAACTTCGAGCTCAACTTGGGCAGCCATCAATCTACAAGAAGAAGCGTCGGTCCTTCACCATGATTGACACCGCTCCATAGGTGTTAGGTGCCTTGATTTAGATTACCACGTCATTAGTTCGTGTTTCATATTTAGTCTTGTTTGGTCTTGTGAACTTGGATGATTAGATGTTTTAATTTGTGAACTTGGTTGATTTGGAGTTTGGTTGTTTGCTGGAAGTTTGTGGGCATGTCCACAACTTCCTTAGATTGGAACCTTAAGATTAGATGAAATCTTAATGCAGATGGTTTGCTTTATCTTATCTCTGCTGTGCTGATTTCTAGAGCACCCTGTGTTCTTTATCTTGTATCTCAAAATATGGGCTGTCACAAATTCTAAATTTTTTGTGGATATAACTAGACTTCTGTATCTTTCAAATGTCTCTAGAATCATGTCAATAGCTGTTCAGGTTTGTGAGATCTAGCTATCACAAGTTGATGTTCCTACGCAGTCTGGAACCCAGAACAGATTCAGTTTAGCTCTACTTTTGATCATGTGTGTGTCAGAATCTGTAAAAGTGATCTAAATAAAAGTTGTAGCTGATCTCCTAAGCTTTCTAACAATTCTTGGTACACCTCTATTGGATCTTTGAAACTCGAGTTATAACAGTTTTACTGAACTGCTGAATTTGAATCTTGTCTAGAAAATTCTCAGCATTGTTTCTTATCTTTTGTAAGCTCTCTATAATTTGGAAAATCTCTAAATTTTGCGCATTTGTTGGAAAACAGATGGCCGCAAGAGGAGGAAGAGGCAGAAGCCGTGGTCATGGACGTGATGCTCTCATAAATCCACCACCACCGCCACCTGTGACCATGGAACAAATATTGGGAATGCAAGCGCAGTTGATGCAAGCTATGATGCAGCGCTTGGACAATGAACCTGCAAGAGGACCACCACCTGTTCAAGTCAGAGATAAGCGTGGAGAGTTTATGAAGGGTCGTCCACCGGTGTTCACTCATGCTTCAGACCCTATGGAGGTAGATGATTGGTTGTGTGCAGTAGAGAAGCAACTTAACATAGCACAATGCAACGATCTTGAGAAGGTGTTGTATGCTTCTGGTCAACTCCAGGGAGCAGCTCAGGATTGGTGGGATTCTTTCCAGTATGGACGTTCCAATAATGCTCTTGCTATCACCTGACAGGAATTCAAGGACAATTTCCAGTCTTATCATATCCCTAATGGACTCGTGGAATTGAAGCCGGAGGAATTCAGGTCCCTTAAACAAGGATCCATGACTGTGGTGGAGTATCGTGACAAGTTTGCTCAACTGTCACGCTATGCTCCAAATGATGTGGCTGAGGACAAGGATAAGCAACGCCGTTTCCTCAAGGGACTCTATGATGGACTGCAGCTTCAACTGATGTCCAACACCCACCCCAACTTTCAGTCATTAGTGAACCGCGCTATTGTGATCGACGATAAGTGCAAAGAGATGGAAGCCAAGAAGAGGAGGCTTCAAGGGCAAGCTTCTGGAAGTAACACCCGCCCGTGTGCATATCCACAGCAAGGTTTTCAGCAAAGGAATCAAGGACCATCTAACCAGGGAAACCGTGGTCAGTATCCTCAACAGAATCAGTTCCAACAACGCCCTCAGTACCAGCAATAGTATGGTAATCAGCGTCCCCCACAATAGACTGGTAATCTGGCAACACGCCAGGGACCATCCAACAATGCTCCTGTGAAGAGTGGTGCACCCAATAACCCTAATGCCTGCTACCGCTGTGGAGAAGTAGGTCACTATGCTCATCAGTGTCCTAAGAAGCAGAACCAACAAGCACCTTAGAACCAGACTGGCAATCAGAAGTTCAATGCCCGACCACCTCACACTATGAAGGTGAATTATGTGTCATCTAATGTAGCTCAGGAGACGCCCGAGGTCATGTTGGGTACGTTCAGCGTCAACTCTATCTCTGCTACAATACTTTTTGATTCTGGTGCTTCGCATTCTTTTATTTCCTGAGCTTTTGTTAGAATGCATAGCATACCTTTGTGTGCCATGAAAAACCCCATATTAGTAAATTCACCAGGAGGTAGTATGCCTGCTTCGTATTGGAGCCCCTCAACTAGCATTTCCTTAAGGGGGGTAGACTTCAAAGTGAAACCAATTATGTTGAGAACAGCGAGAATTGATCTTATTCTGGGAATGGATTGGATGAAACAACATCGGGCAGTGATTCAGTGTCAGGAGAAATCTGTGGTTGTGACATCACTCAATGGAGATAGAATCTATGTAGAAGTGGTAGTGCAAGCTCAGCCTACAGCCACAGTGAACCAGCTAGATGTGAAGCCAATAAACAAGATCATGTCGTGGAGGAGTTCCCGGATGTCTTCCCCGATGACTTGCCAGGTATGCTACCTGACCGAGACATTGAATTCATTATTGAATTATTACCTGGAACTGCGCCAATAGCTAAACGTCCATATAGAATGGGGGTTAATGAATTAGAAGAGCTTAAGAAACAACTAAAAGAGTTACAAGAAAAAGGCTTCATACGTCCCAGTTCTTCCCCATGGGGGGCACCTATGATCTTTGTGGATAAGAAGGATGGTAGTCAATGGATGTGTGTGGATTATTGTTCACTTAATGAGGTTACAATCAAGAATAAATACCCTTTGCCTAGGATTGATGATTTATTTGATCAGTTGAGAGGAGCCCATGTGTTCTCCAAGATTGATTTCCGCTCAGGGTACCATAAGCTAAAGATTCGAAACTCAGACATACCCAAGACAACATTCACTACACGATATGGATTGTATGAGTATACCGTTATGTCTTTTGGATTAACCAATGCACCTGCATACTTCATGTATCTAATGAATAAGGTGTTCATGGAGTTTCTGGATAAATTTGTGGTGGTATTCATAGATGACATACTGATATTCTCCAAGACTAAAGAAGAACATGCTGAACATATAAGGTTAGTCTTGCAAAAGCTTAGAGAACATAAGTTATACGCTAAGCGGAGCAAGTGTGAGTTTTGGTTAAAGGAAGTCTCTTTTCTGGGTCATGTTGTCTCCAATGGTGGAATAGCAGTGGATCCAGGCAAAGTGCAAGATGTATTGAATTGGAAACCACCAACCACTGTAAGTGAGATTTGTAGCTTTTTGGGATTGGCTAGATACTACAGAAGGTTCATTGAAGGTTTTTCCAAGCTAGCCAAGCCTATGATAGCTCTGTTGGAAAAGAATGCTAAGTATGTATGGTCAGATAAATGCCAGGCAAACTTTGATGAGCTAAAGAAGAGATTGACTACAGCTCCAGTATTAATTCTGCCCGATTTAAGCAAGAACTTCTCTATATACTGTGATGCATCCCGTTTGGGCCTTAGATGTGTGCTTATGCAAGAAGGAAGAGTGGTGGCATACGCATCTAGACAGTTGAGGAAGCATGAGTTGGATTACCCTACTCATGACTTGGAATTGGCAGCTGTGGTACATGCTTTGAAAATCTAGAGACATTATCTAATTGGGCATAAGAGTGATATTTATACAGATCATAAGAGTTTGAAGTATATCTTTACCTAATCAGATTTGAATCTAAGACAACGTCGCTGGTTAGAATTGATCAAAGACTATGATTTAGAAGTGCATTATCACTCGGGAAAAGCAAACGTCGTAGCTGATGCACTTAGCAGAAAGAGCTACGCTAATGGACTTCAGATGACATCTATATCAGCAGAGTTGTGTGCTGAAATGGAGTATCTCAACTTGAGCTTTGTCACTAATGCAATGGAATTGGTGATAGAGCCTACATTGGAACAAGAGATACGCAAAGGTCAATTAGAAGATGAAAAACTTAAGGAGATAGTAGAGAATGTAGTGCTTGGAAAGGCATCAGGATTTAGAATGGATGAGAATGACACTCTTTGGTTCGGAAAAAGGATATGTGTACATGAAGTGAAGGCTATCCGTGATGCAATTCTACAAGAGGCCCATGAGTCTGCTTATTCTATACATCCCAGAAGTACCAAGATGTATTTGGATCTCAAGGAGAAGTATTGGTGGTATGGTTTGAAAAGAGATGTGGCAGAGTATGTGACTTTGTGTGACACTTGTCAAAGAGTGAAAGCTGAGCATCAAAGACCTGTAGGGTTACTACAATCAATGAAGATTCCTGAATGGAATTGGGAAGAAGTTGGTATGGATTTTATCGTAGGATTGCCCCACACTCAAAGAGGTTATGATTCAATATGGGTAATAGTGGATCGACTTACCAAGGTTGGTCACTTTTTACAAGTCAAGACTACCTATATGGGTGCAAGACTAGCAGAGTTGTACATGGAAAGAATAGTGTGCTTACATGGTGTTCCCAAGAAAATTGTGTCGGATAGAGGCACTCAGTTTACATCGCAATTCTGGCATAAAGTACATAGATCTTTGGGGACAAAGTTGAATTTTAGTTCTACTTACCACCCGCAAACTGATGGACAGACTGAAAGGATCAACCAGATTTTGAAAGATATGTTGAGAGCTTGTGCACTATAGTATGGTAATAGTTGGGATAAGAGTCTACCATACGCAGAGTTCTCATACAACAACAGTTATCAGAAGAGTCTCAAGATGGCACCTTTCGAGGCGTTGTATGGACGTAAATGTAGAACACCTTTGTTCTGGAACCAGACTGGAGAAACTCAAGTGTTTGGACCTGATGTCCTTAGAGACATGGAAGAACAAGTGGGAATGATTAGAGACAATTTGAGAGTGGCTCAGTCCCGATAGAAGAGTTACGCTGATACTTGCAGAAGAAAGCTGACTTTCGAAGTTGGTGATTATGTGCACTTGAAGGTGTCACCAATGAGAAGTGTGAAAAGATTCAATATGAAGGGAAAGTTAGCACCAAGGTATATAGGACCTTTTAAGATCCTAGAGAGACGTGGAGAAGTAGCTTATCAGTTGGTACTGCCTAAGGGTTTGTCAGGTGTGCATGATGTGTTCCATGTTTCCCAATTGAAAAAGTGTTTGAGGGTACCAGAAGAGCAAATTCCTTTGGAAGAACTTGCTGTTAAGGAAGATCTTACTTATGAAGAGTATCCGATAAAAATCTTGGAAACTGCCAAAAGAGTTACAAGAAGCCGAACTATAAAGATGTGCAAGGTGCAGTGGAATCAGTATACAGAGGATAAAGCTACTTGGGAAGGAGAAGAGGATCTGAAAAAGTCTTACCCACAACTGTTTGAGTAAGCAATCATCCGAATCTCGAGGACGAGATTCATCTTAAGGGGGTAGAATTGTAACACCCAAAATTTGCCTCTTTTGGAAAATATGTTTAAAATGATTTAATTCTGTATTTTGTGCTCATGAAATGTAGAAATAAATAGATTCTCATGAATTTAAAATTTATCATAAAATAGTAACATGTATGTGCATTCATGTCGCTGCATATTATTTTGTGAATGTTTGGTATTGATCAAAAAAATCTCAAAGAGAATTGAAATTTGAATTGGAATTGGTTTTGAAAATATGTTTTAGGAAATAGAAAAGGAGTTTTATTATTTCTCTTCCCCCTTCTCTATTTTCGGCCCACAGGCCTTTTCTCCCCACCGCGCTAGCCCAGCTCGGCCTCCCCCTGGCGCTCTACGCCGGCCTAGCTCCGCGCTGGCCTAGCACCAGCAGGCAACCGCCATGCCTCCCCCTTCCCTCTTCAGTGGCTGACATCCCGGCCCTGCCTGTCAGCTCCTCCCCCTTCCTCCCGCGTGACTCGGAACCGCCCGCGCCTGGCGCAGCCACAACCGCCGCCCATGTCCTCGATCGTGGGAGCATCGCCCATGCCCCTGCCTCTACAAAACGGAGCCCACGCCCGAGCCACCCCCTGCTGCCTCTCCCTGCTCCCTCTCGCGTCGCCCGTGCCCGAGGAAACTACCGCGTCATGGACGCCGTGATCTGCCATTCACTGAGCTCGGAACTGCCACGCGGCCCACCTTCCCCGAGCCGTCTCTGACCACTTTCTTCCCCGCGGTGAGACCCCCATGCTCCCCTCCTTCGTACCATGCCATTAATTTCATGTTTCACATCTTCTAGAGCCCTATCCGCGAGCGCCGTCAACCTCTGGCCACTGGCCAAGGCCACCACCGCCACGGCCGCACCCTCCGGCCACTCTATCGGCCTAGGAGAGTTTGCCGCACCCCCCTCTTCCTTGGTGCCATCGGTTGGGCACCCCGTGGCCGTAGGCCGAGTTACCCGCACGCTGGCGAGCTCTCGCCGCCAATCATGGCTGAGCCACCGCAGCTGCCACTGTTCCGGTCGGACACCCCTTCTTCTCTCTCCCTAGATCTATTTCGGGCCGTTCATTTCAAATCCGACGGCCACCGTTGGCCGATACCCCTTCGCGGGTAGTTTTGCTGAAGAACCCCCCTGATTTCGCGTAATAGAACCCGCCGTCCTTAGCGTATTTCCCCGAGTACGCATTCTCGTTTTGAAAGCGTAAAGTTCACTGCTTTAGTCTAAAATACGCTTTCAGTATTTACAGAAATACCATTTGTACTATTTTGCTTATAAAATCGTCGTTTTAGCTCCGAATTAACCCGTTCCAATTGCGTTAGCTTCATAATTTTATAATCTACACGTTAGTACCACTGTTAATCAAGTTTGTAACTTTTAAATTTCATGGTTAGATTTAATTAAATATATTGCTGTAGGAAATCCCGTTTCTTATCATAACTTTCGCATTTTAGCTCCGTTTTTCATGAACTTCGCGTTGACGTGATCGTAGCGAGACATAGATTATTTTCACAAACATTTTATCCTATTTTCTATAATGTTGGTGTACTGTTCTAACTATAGGAATGTTTGCTTTGCATGAATACCTTTGGAATGTTGTATGTGCCGTGTTGGTCGTGTTCAGACGGTGAGGAGAACGTTGGAGACCAAGAATTCTTCGACGACCAGCAGGACCAATAAGAGTTTGTGAACCAAGGCAAGTATAGCATGGGCCTACCTTGATGTCCTATTCACTTTAATCATTTACTCATGTGCATGTGTCTAATTTTGGTAACCATAAGGACATTCTAGTCATTGATGACTTGTTCCCTTGACTCCTATGGGTTAATTGCATATGGGTAGATTGCTAGTGCTCTAACTGAACATAATCTACATGATGATGAATGGTTCTATGGAACTAAAAGTATAACATGATTTATAACAATTGATCCATAGGGCGAAGGTGCAAATGACTTTGGATCATGTTACTCCCGGCCCTCCATAAGGACTTATCTGTCGGCAAAAGCTGGGACTGACAGTGCAACCGGGAGAGTCATATGGCTCTGACTTTAGCTTAGTAATAGGACCTTTTCTAGCTTGTTAGAGGTTACCTTTATGGCGCAAAAGGGGCTTGCCACGTTGGGTATAGGGCTGCCTCTGTTCCTATGTGTATAGCCGCGATGGATATGTGCCATAGGAAAGGGGGGTTCCTACATCTGCCTGCCGAGGAAACCTAGCAGCCCTAACTTGTTAGAGAAACCTATGAAATAGCTTCATAGTGTACCCTGCCCGCTCACCTTGGTAGTGATATGGGAGTAATTAACCCGGGCATATGGGAATCATGACTCGCGGTGAATGTGCACCACCTCTGCAGAGGGTAACAAACTGTTATAACAGCCGTGCTCACGGTCACGAGCGGCCCGAAAAACTCACAGAATAACTGATTACTTGTCGATGATCATTTAGGATGTTCTATGATGATATATGATACACTTGACCCTGATATAGGTTCATATGGGATTAAATGGGAGCTTAAGCATAATTTGATAATACCTGATAATAAAAGCTTATCTTACTAAAAATGCTAACTGCAGTAAACCAGTGTCAACCTTTTTGAGCTTCATAACCCCATGTTAACTTGTTAAGTACGGGATGTACTTACGCTTGTTTATTTTCTTTATTTGGATAAAAATCCTGGATGGGTAATAGATGACAACGGGTATGAGGAATTCCCTAAGGATTTTTAGGCTTGTGGTCAACCAGTTGACCTTCCCTGTGATGGTGTTCCACGTGAGAGAGTTACCTTTTATTTTCCGCTGTGATGTATAAGACTAAGTTATATTATGATTCTTGATGTAAGAGACACCATGATGATACTTTATGTAATTTGTCAGCTTGTGTGTGTGATTGATCCCTGGGCACACATGAGTTAGTGCATTCAATTTTATCCTTAAAATTGGGTGTGACAACTGTCCCTATATCCAACAACCAGCAAAATAAATACAATTAGTCAAGTATGAGTCAACAAAGAGACTAAAGTATTTATCAATTTCAGTTTTACACTTTACCTCAATCCCATCTTGGATCTCTTGAAGACAAATCCAAAAGCTAGCGGTTTCAACATTGTCTTCATCTATAGAAAAGCATTAGAAGAATTAATTTAGAACCATGACACTCGTAGAATGTATGGAGTATATCATAAATGGGACATCACAAGTACCTTGGTATTTGTTTCGTAGCCAGATCTGTGAACACATTAAACCTCCAGGATATTTGAATTAAGCCTACTGCGGTGCTCACTAAGAACACGTCCACTAGTGCTAAATGCAGATTCAGATACAACTGTACTAACTGGGATGGCAAATATATCTCATGCTACCTTCCTCAATATGGGATAACGTGTCCTAGCTACCTTCCACCAATCAAGAATATTGAAGTTTTATATCTCAATTGGAACCAACTCATCTTCCAAGTACCATTCTAGCTCTGTTTTGAATCTAAATGTTGTTGGCCTTCTACTAGCAACACATGCACTGATTACAGACAATACACCCAAACTGGAAAGTGGAGGAGCTGAGGATTCTGTATTATCTTTATCCTCTTCCACTTCATATTCCTTCATCAAATCATACAGAGAGTTTCTAATCTCAGTAACTCTCTCTGTACACTCTTCATGTGAGTGACCAGCGAGGGTTTCAATGAACCCAAGGAGGAAGTCGGTCTTAAACCGGGGATCTAAAATGGTGGCCAATCCCATTGGTCCTTAAATCTCCTTCCAATACTTATTAAACTTTTCATTCATTTCAAACGACATTTTCTCTATAACGGGATTGCCACATACACTCCATTTTTTTATTTGCTCTTTAGCCTCATAGATTTTAAGAAGATGAATATTAGCTGTCACATAATTTGTCCTAGAAAATACTGCTGTAATATCATTAAACAACTTGAGTCTACCAACTACCTCTCTACAAAAATCCCATTCTTCCTCACTAGGTGCACAATCATACAACTTGTCAACAATTGATGCACGATTAAAAACAGCTTTGTAAGGCATTGCAATGCTAAGCATCTTGAAGGTAGAGTTCCACCTAGTCTTGCAATCAAGGCCTAATTGTGTTCCAATTTTACTTTGACATGTTTAGCAATTTCTTCAAATTTCTCTATTCTTTTAGGTGTGGCTGTCCAATAGGCAACACTCTCACAAATTTTTGCAATTGAATCCTTTATCACCTCTAAACCATCCCTCACAATCAAGTTTAGAATATGGGCAGCACAACGCATATGCAATAGTTTTCCATCCAACATTAGCTTTGATTTGCCTATCTTCTTGACAAGTTCAGGGATTACCTTGTCATTAGTGCTACAGTTATCAAGAGTCAAAGTTGAGATCTTTTCATCTAAGTTCCACTCCACCAATGCTTCATAAAGCACTTCACTAATAACTTCAGTTGTATAAATATGAACAAAAACATGCTGCAATAATAAATAAAATGCACAAAAACATGCTACAATAATCTGAAGCTCAGAGCATAGAATATAAATATGAACATTGTAGCATACTATGTAAATCATTACACACACATACATTCAATAATAATCTGAGGTTTTAACTAAAGGATTCAGAACCATGGATTTTAGCTACATTCATTCATAAATCATAACTATGGAATACAGTTTACACATGTGAAAATGTTAATATAAACAAGCTAATAAGAGAAGAAGGTTAGCGAAATTAAAACCGACCCCATGGATTTTAGTAGCCAGAGGCCACCGTCGATTGATGCTTCTGGAGTGGTCGGAGCAGGAGCTCCTTCAATTGCAAGACGACTTGGCGTCTTGGTCGTGGACTTTTTCATTTGAGGCTTTGGAGGTCGTCCCTTTGCAGAAGCGACAATGGTTGCAGCAGGCGCCAACACGACAGATCTAGTAGCTGGCATAATATTTGGTGGCCGATCCAAATCCATGGCGTCCCTTCGCGAGGACCACCAGACGTGGGTTAGTGAGTGAACGAGAACGATGCAGGCACGCAGCCATAGCCCATACCCCGCCCATGCCCCATAGGCAAAATCTCGAGGGAGGACTAAGACACGCTTGTGCAAAGTGCAGTAGTGCAGGCTACATCGAGTCTTAGTTTCTCACCTTACTTCATCACCGTTCGAGCTTGGAGGCGGGGAGGGCGAAGCCATGGTGGCCGACGGTGAAGGCTGTGCGGGTGCGTCTCCTGTGATGCTCTGCAAGCGACACGACCCTGGTGGTGTGGATCCGACAGTGAGCTGCTAGAGAGGCGCAAGCGTGACCGTGAGAAGCAGCTACAAGCTAGCCAACCCCCATCTTCGGTGAGCGTCTGGTCCTCTTTCCCATCTCCGGTGACTACAAGTGGTTGGCTGCTGGAGGTGGAGTGGCCGCGGCGCCGGGTCCGCGTCTCTATGAGTCGCGACTCACGACAGGGAGCGGCAACGGTGGCTGGGGGGGTGGAGGGGATTGGGAACGAATGGAAAGAATAAGGTTAGGGTTACAAATTGCCTTATATATGTACGTAGGAATTGGGCCTTCTCAGATGGGCCTTAAACATTTCGGGTCCCCGCGGGGAACGGGGACGGGGGCATGTATACCATCCCCGCCCCCGTCATACCCGATGGGGATGGTTTTTTTCCATTTAATTATCCATGGGGAGAAGATTTGTACCATCCCCGTCTCCTAATGGGTGAATTCCCCGCGGGGAATCGGGGAACGGGGCGTGTTGACATCTTTAGGGGGTTGTAGCTAAGCTACATGGAACTCGAATATGGTTTAGTAAAGCCAGACCATTGAGACTTGAGAGGATACCAGTTAAACTATGTTAACAGTAGATAAGACATCATTACAATTAGAATAGAGTCCATTTCCAAAAAGGAAGAAAGATAAGGGAAAAAGGAAAGGAAGAAAACAAGAATAGATAAATGCTGCCTCACCCGTGGTTGCACTGCAAAAGTGCAAATTGTAGAAACCGGCCGTTCTTCGATACCAAAACGCACAAAGCTATTTACCATTATTTTTTTTAAATTACACAGTACAACGTTAACGCTTACAACATGCACGCATACTCACCCCTATGAACACATTTACGCTAACCCTACCTCTATGAGCACCTTCGAAGGACTGAGCCGGCCGATCTCGAGATTCACGAAGTCACCACATGCGCTCGCTATCGTCGGGGACGTCGTCTACCACTGAAAACATAGCGCCGTTAAATCCTGAAATAAATCAAGAAAAATACGAGTACCCGTGCAAAGTTGAAGACCGGATGGGCAAGTTCAAAAAAAAAACCAACCAACTTAATCTTTGATCAGTTCGCTATTCACCGTTATTTATTGGATTGGAGTTGGAGAAATAATCTAGTACATGTCTGCCACATTTTTCCGACCTCATAATTTGGTATTGGATGGATCCAATGACAAAGACTCGAGTTGTATGTAAATCCCAGACCTTATTAGGCCGACGCCAGCTCTTAGCCATGACATGTGCCATGTCAGCGTGCCAAGTGTCCAGCCTCATGCCACAGGTTTTTTTGTCTTTATTTAGAAACGCCACATGCCAAATGTGCGATCAGAATTCCTTCCTGTAACATGACCTGCAAAGATGGGCCGTAAATGGGCCCCAATTTATCAGCGAGCCCAGGGCACACTTTGGGCCGTCGCATCGTATCTGCCACGTACGGGTCCGTACGACTCGGTCTCCGACTCTCTGTCCGTCCTCTATACCCAATAAAGTGGCCACGAGTCCACAACTCGATCTGTTCTGTTCCGCAGGGTTAGCGCCGCGATGGACTCCGACGACTCCACCACCGCCCGGCGGCGGCGACAGGCTGAGTAAGCTCGGGGACGCCACGCTAGGCCACGTCCTGTCGTTCCTGCCTGCCGACGAGGCGGCACGGGCCGCCGCGCTCTCGCGGTGGTGGCGCCACTGTTAAGATTTTTTTTCTAATCACATAGTCATAGATCTAGCCGGGTATATTTTGTAAATGGATAACATGTACTAGTACATGAACTAGACAGAGATTAGAGGGAGGAGTAGTGTTAGGTTACCGACCATCGTAGGCCTTCGATCCAGAGGTGTCGGACATGGTCGTTGTGTCGGTGAAGTTTGCGCACGGGAAGCGACGTTCGGGGAAGGCGTCGACGTCGGTGGAGCGGGGCGGCGCGGCTAGTGGCTTCCCGTTACTGGCTGTGCCCCTCTCTGATCGGGATTAGGGTTTAGGTTTTGGTGGGGAGCTCGGCTCAGGCGAACCACGTACTCAGAGTCGCTGGCCCCCACCTCTATATATTACACAGTGTGACAGGGCCCTCCAGCCATAGTGGGCTGGGCGCCCCCGATCAGGACGCGGATCAAAGGCCCAACTGGGCCATTGGGCTCAGTTTAGGATTAGAGATCAATCTAACAATCTCCCCCTTAATCTCCTATCATCTTTCAATTTCATATCATTTACTTTTGTTCATTCCATTATAGATTAGCGCATAGAGCATGTTTCATCGTCACGGTCAATTGCCGATAGATTTAACAACTACAACACACCACTCTGTTCTGAAATAAATACTTAACTTTGGACCTTCTTTTGTCTAGAAATTATAGGCTTTCCCTTAAACCCATGCCGGCTACATGTTCTTTGAACATATTGGGTGGTAAGCCTTTTGTAAGCGGATCCGTGAGCATCTTTTCGGTACTTATATGCTCAAGACTTATGACATGATTCCAGACTTTATCTTTCACAACATAATACTTTATGTCAATGTGTTTGGCAGCACCACTTGACTTATTGTTGTGAGCATACTGTACTGCCGGATTATTATCGCAGTATAACTTAAGTGGTCTATAGATGTCGTCAACCACCTTCAAACCGGGTATGAACTTCTTTAGCTAGTTCACCTGCCCCGTTGCCTCATAACACGCTATAAACTCGGCATACATTGTGGATGATGTAGTGACAGTTTGCTTTAAGCTTTTCCATGAAATAGCTCCTCCTGCGAGAGTGAATACATATCTAGACGTGGATTTTCTATCATCTCCCGCATAATCAAAATCTGAATATCTCACTATATGGAGTGAATCTGATCTTCTATATATCATCATGAGTTTTTCGTTCCTTACAAATAACGTAAGACTTTCTTTACTAATTTTCAGTGTTCTGTTCCAGAATTGCTCTGGAATCTGCCAAGTAACCCAGTGACAAATGTCAAGTTAGGGCGCGTACATACTTGAGCATATTGCAAGCTTCCGACAGCTGAAGCATATGGAACCGTTTTCATTTGATCGATCTCATACTGATTCCTAGGGCATTGAAAATCCCTATATCTGTCGCCCTTGACTATAGGAGCAGGTGAGGGACTACATTTGTGCATATTGAATTTCTTTAAGATCTTTTCTATGTATGCCTTTTGTGACAGTCCTAATGCCCCTTTACTTCTATCTCGGTGAATCTCGATCTCTAGAACGAACGGGGCTTCACCAAGATCTTTCATATCAAATTTTGAGGACAAAAACTTCTTTATCTCTAGTAGTAGACTGACATCACTATTAGCAAGTAAGATATCATCCATATACAAGACAAGGAAGATAAACTTCCTATTCTTAAACTTTGTATAGACAAAATTGTCCTCTATATTCTCTTTAAACCCAAAATTCCTTATTTTCTGATCAAACTTCAAGTACCACTGTCTTGAACCTTGTTTTAATCCATAAATGGATTTCTTTAGGTGTCATCCTATTTGTTCTTTTCCTTCTATGACAAAACATTTCGGTTGTGCCATGTAAACATTTTCCTCCAAGTCCCCGTTGAGAAATGCCGTCTTTAAATCCATTTGATGTAATTCTAACTCGTAATGTGCCACTAATGGCATTATAATTCTGAAGGAATCCTTACATGAGACTGGAGAAAAGATCTCATTGTAATCAATCTCTTCTCTTTGCGTGAAGCCTTTTGCCACAAGTCGTGCTTTATATCGCTCTATATTCTCTGCATTATTCTAAATCTGAGAACTCTAATAGAGGAAGAATATCATCCTTAACTAGTCTTTCTATTCTCCCCCTCGAAATATGGCCTAAACGACAGTGCCATAATTTTGACGACGCATCATGAGCACTCTTTTATTTTCTGTTTATATCCATAGATGAGGATACATTCTCATTGTCGTACGCAACATTCCCATCATCGCATACAATATTCACATCATCATGTAGTGATAACAAATAAAGCTCATTTTGTAAGATAGCAAGACCAACACATGCATTTTTAAATGTTATCTTACATTTGCCATTTCTAAAATAGCAATCATATCCATCATTGTCCAAGCATAAAACACTAATCAAGTTTCTCTGTAAAGAGGGAACATAAAGTACATCTCTAAGTAAAAGTGTGAAGCCATCAGCAAGCTCTAGAGAAAGATCGTCAATGGCTTCAACATCTACTCGGACTCTATTTGTAACTTTAACGTGTCTTTCTCTTCTTTGCGTAGTCCTCATCGAACAGAATCCCTGTAAGGAATTAGCAACATAAACAGTTGCACCTAAGTCAATCCACCAAGTAGATTTTGAATACTGTACATACATGGATTCATTTATGAACATGATAATGTTCTCACCTTTCTTTGCCATGACCATCTTTAAGCAATTAGGACAATCTTTCTTATAATGTTCCGTCTTCTTGCAATAGAGACACTGGTCTTTCTCTACTGTGAACTTGTTCTGCTGAGGCTGATGCAGCATAGGACCCTTTTCCTTTGACTTTGAGGAGGAGTTTGCATTATTATTCTTTTTCTTGTTGTCTTTCACATAATTGATAGTGCCACCATTGGTAGCTTTTATTCTCTCCTCCTCTTGCACACACATTGCCATGAGTCTCTCTAAGTCTCACTTCTCGGGCTGTATGTTGTAGTTGACAACAAAAGTGTCAAATTCCTTTGGTAAGGAAGTAAAAATCAGATGGATAAGGAACTCTTCCTTGAGACCCAGATCCATTGGTTTTAGTTTGGATGCCAAATTGCTCATCCTTAGTATGTGCTCTCTTATGCCACCATTTCCAGAGTACCTCTCTGACACCAGCTACTTTATCAGTTGGGTAGCATGTCTTTGAAGAGCCAGTGAACTGACTCTTTATTCTATCGAGGTACTCGGTGACCGTGTTAGACTCTGGGATTGAACCCACAATTGTAGGCTCAATTGTGTTCTTTATCATAGCTAAACATTTTTTATTGGCAGTGACTCACTTCCTATGCTCAAGGTCATATGGCATCTTTTAGGATGCAAAATCCCTCTTTTTAGTTGCCCAAGCG
Organism: Miscanthus floridulus; assembly: GCF_019320115.1. NCBI lineage: Eukaryota > Viridiplantae > Streptophyta > Magnoliopsida > Poales > Poaceae > Miscanthus > Miscanthus floridulus. The sequence goes on along the minus strand of NC_089589.1, from coordinate 122,974,231 downwards.
GCATCAGCCTCGTTTGTCTCTCTCACCGGTGCCACAGGCTCAGTGGAACACGGTGAGTTGACTACCCAGTCCACCTCAGCCAAGATGAAGGTCAGGTTAATCTTTTTCTTCCACTTCGTGTAGTTGTCACCTTTAAGAGTGGGGATGTCTTTGATACAACCCATCAAGTTGTATCCGCCTGAAAACACAATTCATATAGAGTGAGAACACAAACATAATAATAACAATTGCATGCCTTAGTTCCAACATTGATCAAAATTAAAACCTACAATTATTTATACATTAAATTTACATCACCGTTGGGCAGAAATAAAAATAATGCATAAAATCATTAAAATTATGATATTGTTATTAACAACGTTGGTCAGAAAATAACAACATCATAATCATGTCAAAATCTCTTTTTCTCCAATTAAATATCACGTTGGTTCAAAATAACTGGAGAATAAACTATTTCTTTAGCAACGGAAAACGTAAAAAAAATTATCTATTTTTCAGAGGCATTAAACTTTTCTCAACTATTCTCTGAAAAATTATCCTGTTGGTTCAAATTTTAACAGAGATATTAAACTTGACAAAATTCATCGAAATCTGCTTCTGAAAATTAAATAAACATGAAACTCTATTTACTGTTCATTATGGCCCGGCCTGCAGCAACAGTAACCGGCCCAGCAGCAACAGTGCGCGGCCCGAACCAGCTGAAAAAACAAAATCTGGCAAAGCCTGCACTGTGCGCGCGCTGTGCTTCCCAGACCGCAACCTAGGCCAGGGCCGGCAAAGCAGCCCGCCGTGCGTGCTCGCCTAGGCCGAAGCTCGGTCCAGTGACTCTTGTCCGTTCATCTAGATCCGATGGCCAGGCGATGATTTTGCTTGATTAAAAACCACCGGGCTGGCCAGTGCCCCAAACCCTAATTCATTTCACATTCGACCTTTCTCTCTCTTCGCCGCTCTCCTTCTTCACGCAAGCGTAGGCAGCAGCCATGGCGGCTGGAGGAAGTGGCGGCGCCGCCGCGTGCCCCTTCGCTGGTGCGTGCGTCCACCCGAGGGTGAGCGCACCGCCGTCGAAGGGCTGCGCTGCGGTGCCCTTGACACCCGAGCCTGAGGCGGAGCCACGTGGTGGCGTGACCTGCCCGGTCGACGCCTCTGGTTCTTTCCGCGCGCCGGCCATGGAGATGCCCGACGGCGAAGACGGGACGGCCGGGCCCTAGGTAGGAAGCCCCTTCTCTACCGTTCCCTTTCTCTTTCTAGGGTTAGGGTTTCTTTTCCCGATTCGATTCGTTCGATTCGGTTCATCTCTTTCATTTGATTTCTTTTCTTTTCTATTTGTATCCATACCAAGATCTACTCAATAGAACCTGGCTCTGGTACCAATGTTAAGATTTTTTTCTGATCACATAGTCATAGATCCAGCCGGGTACATCTTGTAAATGGATAACATGTCCTAGTACAAGAACTAGACAGAGATTAGAAGGAGTAGTGCTAGGTTATCGACCATCGTAGGCCTTCGATCCAGAGGCGTCAGCTATGGTCGTTGTGTCGGTGAAGTCTATGTATGGGCAGTGACATTTGGGGAAGAGGTCGATGAAGTTGTCGATGTCGGTGGAGCGGGACAGAGCGGCTGGTGGCTTCGCGTCACTGGCTGCGTCCCTCTCTGATCAGGATTAGGGTCTAGGTTTCGGTGGGAAGCTCGACTCAGGCGAACCTCATACTCAGAATCGCCGGCCCCCACCTCTATATATTGCGCAGTGTGACAGGGGCCCTCCAGCCATAGTGGGCTGGGCGCCCCCGATCAGGGCATGGATCAAAGGCCCAACTAAGCCGTTGGGCCTAGTTTGGAAATAGCGATCAATCTAACAACCACGTCTTCGCCCACGTGCACACCGTCTCCCTCGACGAGCCAGAGCCGCAGCCGGACTCCGACTATGGCGGCAGCTATAGCCCCGGCTATGGCCCATGCCGCAATGTCAAGCTCGTCCCTCCCTTCGTCAACCGCGTCAGCGCCATGCTCCTCGGCCGCCTCCACATCGGTGGTGGCCCGACGGGCATGCCGCTGCGCGTGCTCCGCGTCAGGTTCGACGAGTTTAGCGGCCGCCTGAACGCTGGGCTGGTGGACATGTTGCTGTGGTACGCCATGCAGCAGGCCAGTGACGAGCTCCACGTCGACCTGCGCCTCTACCGTGACCCGCCCATCTACGACCGCCCCTACTCCCTCTGCCGTGCCGCGAAGAAGACGACGACGACTCCACTTGCCGCCGCCAGCGACGAGGACGAGGACGACTACGTCGCGCCGAGAAGCATCTTCACGTGCGCCGTGCTGCGCACGCTCCACCTTGGCTACTACTGCCTCGACGACCTGCCATCGTCTGGCGTCGCTCTGCCGTCCCTGGACACGCTGCACCTGACCGGCGTCACCGGCGGGAACCGCGCCGTACAGCGGCTGGTCTCCTCCTGCCCATGCCTCGCCTCACTGACGCTCGAGGCGTGTGTGAAGCTCACCGCGCTCTCCGTCCCGGACGCGCGCCTCCGCACGCTGGCACTGCGCTGCTGCCACGACCTGGCCACCATTGCCGTCACCGATGCGTCGAAGCTTTGGGTGTTCGAGTACAGAGGCGCCGTCCCCGCCGGGCCTTCATTCCTGACCCTGCACGGCGGCCCGCTCACGGTCTTGTCGTGCACGCTCGACTTCTGCGGCGAGGAAGCCATGGACCTGTTGCGCCTGGCTAGGCTCGGGGACGTGCTCCAGCCATTCGTCGGCGTCGAGTGCTTGCACCTCACGTCCATGCGCCTTGGTTGCGGTGCCGACTCGCTCTCGCCGTCTGCGTTCCCCGCCTTCGCTAAGCTCTGACACCTCGAGCTCACTGGGATGCTGCCCAAAGACGACGCTACCACCATTGATGTGGTGGCCAGGATCCTGGAGCGGACCCCGAACCTAGAGACACTGAGTCTGTTCTTCATGCCAGAGCCTGAGCCCGAGCATAAGCATTATGGCCACCATGGGGAGGAGCTGCTACATGGGCATAAGTACGACGAGCATGCGTCACTCGTCGTGCCGGATGTTGAGCTCCCTAGCATGAGGGAGAGGATGAAGGAGATCAACTTCGTGCACTACTAGTGGGGCATGGCACAGAGGATGCTCGCCAAGTTCTTGCTCTGCAATGCCACGGCTGTCGATGAAGTGTGCGGCGAGTTTGCGAGCGGGCCTTTGTTCGTCCAGTTCAAACTGATGGAAGAGATCAAGGGGTGGGTGATGAATAAATCTGCCAACTTGATGTTCTTCTAGGGAAATTTTGTCCCATCCAAGCATCCACAAAAACTATGACAGATGGTTGGTTTTAATATTCCACAATATTGTTTCGTGTGTGTTTGCACACATGTTGTCTAAGAAATTTTGAACAACTTTTTAGGTTATATAAAAGAGTTTTCAACAACTCAATTTGACTAGCAATAATGCTGTGATTAGAACGTGGTGACGCCGTGAGTCCGCATGGAACCAAATGACCTCCCAACAAGGCACATGAAGAAACTATTTAATGCCTCCATAGCTCCCAACATGGTCATTCCCAAATCTCTTTCCTCCCTACTTTGTCTCTTTTCTTCCGCCGCTTCCTTCTCGCCCCTAATGAAACCCGTTGATCTTGCTTCCTCTACCGCCGGTTTGCTCCCAAATCCATCGTGCGTAGCCACCACTGGCACCGCTCATGGAGATGGTTAGATGCTGTCGCGTGAACCACCACTAGTGTGGGCAGAACGAATGGTGAGGATGACATAGAGATTGCAATTTTGGGGAATTTTCCCAATGTTGCACTATTGTTTCCCAATGTTGCATTAGCTCACTTGTGGTGTTGTGATTGTTGTTTATAACGGCCTCTCCAGTGATGAGCTCGTCCATTGCGGGGTGGGACATAGGTTGTGACAACCTTCTCGCTCCTTGCTCAGGTGAGCTCGATGGTGATGGGCTAGGGCTTGACCTCAAGGATGTATAGGGCCTTGCCCCTCAAATTTCATAAAGAAAAGTCATGAGGAAATAGCCCATGATGTTAAATGTGGGAATACAATTTGAATGGTGTTTAACTTTGTAAGGAAAATGGACCCTTGGCCCATTGACTTTGGATTTTGGTGTTTGATGATCAACACAACCAAATTGGACTAATGAAGTTGCAAGTGATTGTTTTGTAGTTCAATAGGATGCAAGACGTGACTTGAACGAAGGCGACATGATGATCCGATGATCAACACCATAAGCAAGACCCTAGAAGCACAAGAGAAGACCCCAGATATCAAGCAAAGTCCAAGCACGAAGATAGGAACCAAGCCGTACGCAAGATCGCGAAGAAACGAGCTCACAGAGGTGACCGGACGCTGGACCAGATGCTAGAGGAAAGTGACCGAACGCTCCGATCAAGAGGCTCGGCAACAGGCGTGACCGGACGTTGGACCGGACGCTGGCGGCATATCGACCGGACGCAGGACAACAGAGTCCGATCGAGTACAGAGAGGTTCCAGAGCGGTGAAAATGCGACCGGACGCGTCCAGTGGCATGTGACCGGACGCTGGCAGCGTCCGATCAGTGGATCACGGCTCCAATGGTCGGGAAGACCGGACGCGTCCGGTTAGGACGTGATCAGCGTCCAGTCAGTAGCAGAAAGGCAGGATTTTGTCCCAATGGCTACTTTCTCAGTGGGGCTTATAAATAGACCCCCAAGCGGCCATTTGAGGGGTGTGGAGCTGAGGAAACATACCAAGGGTATTGATACACCATTTTAGTGATCTCCACATGCATAGTGCTTAGTGTTTCGTTAGGTGATTAGCATAGGTGCTTTGCGAAGTGCTTAGGTTGATTAGACCACCGCTTATGCGCTTGCTCTAGGTTTAGGCCTAGTGTTTAGTGAGGTTTGCATACCTCTTACCACTCGGTGCTTGCGCGCACCATTGTTGTACATCGGAGGGGCTTGTAGTCTTGCAAGATCACACCAACCGTATTTGTGGTGTGGCCGCCATCGTGTATCGAAGGGAACAAGGCCCGCGGCGTTTTGGCCGGAAGCTTGATAGTGAAGACGGTGGGGAGCACCGGGAGAGGCTTGCCAGAAGGCACGTCGGAGACCCACTTACGCGTGGGGAAGGCCCGAGGCTATCCACGGAGTTACCCGACCGGGAGCTTGGCCCTTGCGAGGGATTCCTTGTGAGGGGCTCCAACGAGGACTAGGGGGAAGCTTGCACGCTTCTCGACACCTCGGTAAAAATACCAGAGTCATTGACGGGAGTTTGCATATCTCTACCTTGCCCTTTAGCTTCCGCATTTACATTGATTGTATTACTCCTTTTGCGGTAGAGATAGCAACACACTAGCAAAACTGTAGTTGCACTTTTAGATAGTTTATCTTTTGCATAGGTTTTGCTAAGGTTAGAAAAAGAGGCCATAGTTTAGAATTTAGATTTCTAAGTTTCACCCCCCTCTTAGGCGTCTTGGTCCCCTTCAAACTTCCATTGTGATATATTCTTGAAAAAATCGAGATATGTTAATGCTAATTTCTTATCCCTTTCTTAGTTCATAGTATGATTTGCAAGTTCTATAACTAGCCTATGGTCTTGCGCATGCATTATTAAAGTTCTCAATTGTCTCAACATTCATCATAGTGAGTAGACCTGTTATGGTAAAAAAAGATTACCAAGATATAAAAACTCACCAAAGAAAACAAAGCAGGACAATTATGCCATGAGAGAGGAAGAATGGATAGTAAGTTGACCTGTGAAGTTCACTCACAAGGGAGCCAAGGCCAGGAAAGGATGATGAAATAGTGTTGAGCCCAATTTCTAGTAGTGAATTGGTTTCAGAATCCTGCATTTAGTCCGATCGGTGCAATCCTAAGCGTATATCCTAAAAGTGTATGAAGCACATATCAGTGGCTGGCTAAAAAAACAAAGTGTAATGCATAAGAGACCTTTGGATTAACAAAAAAAAATCAGACTTTCCCACGGTTTCTGTTAAAAAAAGCAGACATTGCACTGCCTTCTCTTTGTGCACCCAAAATTGTGTAGGGATAAATTTTTGTGTCTCCCTTCCAAAACCACCATGTGATCCCCGTCTAAGACCAACCATCTCCTATAGAATCATAATTAAGACACAATATGTTTTCAATAGAGCTAATCTTCCTCTTAAAGACTAAGAAATAGAGCACTATCATTTGTATAGGACCTTCTTTTCTTGTAGGCCAGACACCTTTGTTGTAAGTACATGCTCTAATTTTTGAAAAGTAAGTCTTGACGTATGCCACACATATGAGCATATCATTGGAGAACTAAACCAAGTAAAAGTGACAAGATACATCTAACTAGAAATCAACTAGATAGACATGCAGTTGTACAAAGGCAGAGTCTAGCCGTAGTTAGGCACAATCACCCATTGCTCCGTGGTAGGGCTGCACATGATATAGCTAGGTGGTGCGTATGAGATATGGAAATTCTAATAATAAAAAGTATCCCATGGTAGGTAACCAAGACCACATTGCTCTAAGAGTATGAGGATCTTGTATACCTGCTAACTCAGACACACCACCGAGATATATCATGTACAACTGTGCCACTGAACAGTGACGGATGGCTATGCCTATGCCTATTTTATACTAAACTTTACCTATGCACCTACAAAAGGCCCATCTATTTCATTTCCAATCTAGCTATCTCTTTCCACTCCCACTTGGTCTAGTTCTATAATGTTGAATTCATGGTCGTAACATCGATACACAACTACTCGTGGAAAATTGCTAATGGACTCAACGAAGTTGCCTTTATTAGTAGGTATGGCATGGATCTAATGTAGTTTGACTTAATTAACTATTTTTAATTTGACTAACTCAAACTAAAAACTTAGTTAATTAAGTTGAAACATGAATGAAACCTTGATTTGGGCCCATCTTTAATGGTACTGTAGGAGATAGGAAAGGCTCCTTGAATGGTTGTATGTTGCATAGCACATAAGAAGAATGATGCCATTGTCATTTCCTTGCTATAGCAAAGTTGTTGCCATCATAGAAAAGGGACATGTTCTAGATGGGGTTAAGATAATTGTGGTGGATGTTGAATGGAATACATGAACATCATCCTTACTATGTTCTAGGTACATAGAGAGAAGTATAGTTTTGTATCCAATTTTGTTTGTCAATAAAACGTAAGTGCGATAGTGCTAGGTGTGGTTCGCTCAACATGCAGAGTGGATCTGAGCCGTTTGGACTCTGGGGCATTACAGTAGGAGATAGGAAAGGCTCCTTGAATGGTTGTATGTTGCATAACACATAAGAAGGATGATGCCATTGTCATTTCCTTGTTGTATCAAAGTTGTTGCCATTATAGAATAGGGAAATGTTCTAGATGGAGTTCACACAATTATGATGGATGTAGATTGGAAAACATGAAAAATCATTCTTATTATGTTCTAGGTGGACAGAGGGAAGTATAGTTTTACTATCCAATTTTGTTTGTCAATAAATTCCAGGGGTGCCAACGTTGTGTCAAATAGTAATGATGGTGAACTTGAATGTTGGAAAATAGATTTTATTACTTTTGAGTATGTTGGAGGTATTCCTTGTAAAAACCGAATCCAAAATATCTACACAACAGTAATAATTAGCTTCTAATGAACAAACACACACATTCTTTCTTTCCTTGTTCATGTAACATGAACATGAATTAAACACAAAAAAAATATTAAATTCTCTATCATCTCACTTACTAAACATCATTCACCTATGAACATGTGTATGATAGAATCTAAATGATTGAACCATTTGTTCATAACGCAAAAAGATGTTGTGGGTATACCAAAATAATTTTCAACTCAGGGTAACTCACCCATGATATTTGGTGCTTACCACAAGAAATATCTCAACATTTATCATAGTGAGTAGACCTGTTATGGTGAAAAATATTACCAGGATATAAAAACTTACCAAAGAAGACAAAGCAGGATAATTATGTCATGAGAGAGGAAGAATGGATAGTAAATTGACCTGTGAAGTTCACTAACAAGGGAGCCAAGCCCAGGAAAGGATGATGAAATAGTGTTGAGCTCAATTTATAGTAGTGAATTGGTTTCAGAATCTTGCATATAGTCCGATTGGTACAATCCTAAGCGTATATCCTAAAAGTGTATCAAGCACATATCAATGGCTGGCAAAAAAATAGAGTGTAATGCATAAGAGACCTTTTGATTAACTAAAAAAATCAGACATTGCACTACCTTCTCTTTGTGCACCCAAACTTGTGTAGGGATGAATTTTTGTGTTTCCCTTCCTAAACCACCACAATTATGTGATCCCCGTCTAAGACCAACCATGTCCTATAGAATCACAATTAAGACACAATATGTTTTTAATAGATCTAATCTTCCTCTTAAAGACTAAGAAATAGAGCACTATCGTTTGTATAGGACTTTCTTTTCTTGTAGGCCAGGCACCTTTGTTGTAAGTACGCGCTCTAATTTTTGACAAGTAAGTCTGGATGTATGCCACACATATGAGCATATCATTTGAGAACTAAACCAAGTAAAAGTGACAAGATACATCCAGACTAGAAATCAACTAGATAGGCATTCAATTGTATAGAGGCAGAGTCTAGCCAGAGTTAGGCACAATCACCCATTGCTTTGTGGTAGGGCTACACATGATATAGCTAGGTGGTGCGTCTGAGATCTAGAAATTCTAATAATAAGAAGTATCCCATTGTAGGTAACCAAGACCACATTGCTCCAAGAGCATGAGGATCTTGGATACCTGCTAACTCAGGCACACCACCGAGATATATCATGTACAACTGTGCCACTGAACGGCAATGGATGGCTAGGCCTATGCCTATGCCTATTTCAGACTGAACTTTACCTCTGCACCTACAAAAGGCCCATCTATTTCATTTCCAATCTAGCTATCTCTTCCCACTTCCACTTGGTCTAGTTCTATAATGTTGAGTTCATGGTCGTAACATCGGTACATATCTACTCATGGAAAATTGCTAATGGACTTAGCGAAGGTGCCTTTATTATTAGGTATGCCATGGATCTAATGTAGTTCGACTTAATTAACTATTTTTAATTTGGCTAACTCAAGCTAAAAACTTAGGTAATCAAGTTGAAACATGAATGAATCCTTGATCTATGCCCACCTTTAATAGTACTATAGGAGATAGGAAAGGCTCCTTGAATGGCTTTATGTTGCATAGCACATAAGAAGAATGATGCCATTGTCATTTCCTTGCTGTATCAAAGTTGTTACCATTATAGAATAGGGACATGTTCTAGATGGAGTTCACACAATTATGATGGATGCAGATTGGGAAACATGAAAAATCATCCTTACTATGTTCTAGGTGGACAGAGGGAAGTATAGTTTTACTATCCAATTTTGTTTGTCAATAAATTCCAGGGGTGCCAGCGTTGTGTCAAATAGTAATGATGGTGACCATGAATGTTGGAAAATAGATTTTATTCCTTTTGAGTATGTTGGAGGTATTCCTTGTAAAAACCGAATCCAAAATATCTACACAACAGTAATAATTAGCTTCTAATGAACAAACACACACATTCTTTCTTTCCTTGTTCATGTAACATGAACATGAATTAAACACAGAAAAAATATTAAATTCTCTATCATCTCACTTACTAAACATCATTTACCTATGAACATGTGTATGATAGAATCTAAATGATTGAACCATTTGTTCATAGTGCAAAAAGATGTTGTGGGTATACCAAAATAATTTTCAACTCAGGGTAACTCACCCATGCTATTAGCTAGCCAACTAAGTGATTATTAGTACTAGTGGATCCAACCCAGATCCTAAACTCAGTTTGGTAACTTTTGAAGGTTATAACTCTCTTAATTAACATTCAAATTGTATGTCGTTTTATTTTTGTATTAAATCAAACTGGTCTAACTTTGACTTAATCTATAAGCAATTGATCAATATCTAAGTATATCCACATAGTTTCATTAAATCAAGCTTCAAACATGCATCGGTAATATATTTATTTGGTCTTATAGATATCAACGTTTTCTAGACAAGGTTGTAAATGTCAACATATTTGACAACGGAAGCTACTATACTTACTATCTAGTCGCCAGCGTCATGGAAGCCACCTAGCGGTTGGAGCCAAGGGTCGACCATTTCCTTTATTTCTCCTTTTCTTTCACCTTTCTTTCATTGTACTCTGTCTCCAGCTGACAAACAGGGCTATCCATCCTACGTCGTTCCATGGCTCGCCTCCCCTGCGTCGGACAGCACCTCCAGCTCCGGAGGTCGCTTTTATCCACAAATCCCAATATTTACATTTTTTTCGCACCCACTACAAAAACATGTACGTTTATATATACACTCACTCCTACAAATACACACACGTACATCTTACCTCTACGAATTCCTCTAAAGAACTAAGTTGAACTAATAAATCTCAAGATTGATGAAGTTACCATAGGAGCCTCGCTGTGGAGACCGAATTATTTTAGAGAGCCAATTTCCATATCCAAATTTAGCCATACTCTGCTCTAGGTGTGATACACTGGACATGTATGTCACTACTGCAGCCCATCGATGAGACCTTCGAGCATGGCGCAAGCCGCGCAGCCGTCACGTCCTTCCTCATCGCCGTCGTGTAGATGAGGCATGCCGTTTGGCTCTTCTGAGCAGCAAGGTACGGCAACCGCGGGACGTTCCGCCGCACGCCGAGGCTAGCGGCGACGCGCCTCAGGCCGCCGCACAGGTCCGCTCGCTCTTAGTGCTCCGCCATATACTTAGCGTCGAACACTCAGCCGCCGCCGAGAACAACCTTCGCCTGCGCGCCCGTGAGCATCTTCACCACGTACGCGAAGTCGTAAGCGCCGCCGAAGGCCACCCAAGTGAGCTGGCCGCGCTGCGGCGTCGCCAACAGGACGGCGGCGAGCTTGGCCGCGAACGCCGCGGAGCTGACGCCGCTTGCGCGCGCCGGGTCCAAGTCGATGCCCTGTGACCGCACATCCCGAGCTGCACGGTGGGCACCCTCGTCGACGTTGGACTTGACGAGCGCGTACCGCTCCCGCGGAGCGAGCGACGCCGCGGACGGGCGGTGGACGGCGCCCGCGTACTCTGTGTCGATGGTGATGATGGGGTACGTCGTTTGCAGGGAGTCGATGGCGTCCATCTCCGACTCCATGTTCGCCGCTGTGACCGGCCTGATCTGAAAACCTACTAGGTCCTCCACCAGTGGTGGCGCCACGGCGTGGCGGACGGCAGGGTGCGGCGCTAGTGGCGGAGACGGCTGAAATACACGCGGCGGCGGCAGCGGCCTTGGCGCGATCGGGGACATGGCTGGCGCGGCGACGTTGGTGGAAACCATCGATCCGATCAAGTAATCAAGCGTGCTGGCAGCGTTGCTGGAGTACATTGATCCGATCAAGTAATCAGGCGCGCTCGACCTGGTGAGCTGTTCGATGGAGATGGACGGGAGAGTTGCTATCCTGCAACGACGCCGCAAATGATGAGCGACGAATCAATGGAGATGTTTATATCGGAGAGCCAGAGGTGCAATTCCGAGTGGCCGCCGCGATATCTGTCAATTCCGAGTGGAGTCCGGGTTCAGACTCCGAGTCCCTCACATATGAGCCGGCCTGTACCATGGATTTCCATGGTCGCACTATAAGAATTCACCGTAGTTATTATCTGCTAATTAAATTTTACTTAGTTGTACCCAAACGGACCTTACATTGTCCAGAGCCTAGAATCAAACTAAATCTCGGAGCTCTTGATAATAGAATAAGCACTCATGATCACAGCATGGAGTGAGTAGTGACTAATGAGGCCGAGTATAAAGTATACTAGGACAAATTAGAAGTTAAATAATTAGAAGGTAAAAAGATTATACTTTTTAGATGGAAGATTAAGATCACTGTGTTAAAAACATATTTAGACGTGGTTGTTATTCACTATATCTCTAGAAGTAGATATTCATCCATTCTAGGGAGTTGGCATTCTTAGAGGCGGTCCGAAACATAATCCTGACTCTAGAACTCATTTTTTAGAAATTATAAATCAGGCAAACAATAGCCAAAAAACTTAGTCCTAAGACAAACTCACTAGTTAGCCCTCACGGGCATGCAGATTGTGGGGATCGAACCTAGGACCTAATTAAAATCTCACTTCTGTCATAGAGTAGGATACTACCTTTTTTCACCTTTTGTATTAACTTTCAGAAATTTTCTATTGAATAGTTCAGCCCTAAATGATTTTAAATAAAAAATTAAACTATAAAGTCTTAGATCTCATCGAGCAATATAATTTTGGTTTAGGGTGTTGCTACGTCTGAGGTTGTATGAATTTTTTTAAAAAATAGATAATTTTTAAAATTTGAGAAGTTACTCTAAATGATTTCAAATAAAAAAAATCTCAACTATAAAATTGTAGATCTCTTTGAGCTCTATAACTTTGATATAAAGAGATGGATGATGTTTTCAACTGTTCAAGAAATAGAGTTATCTTTAAATGTGGCCAGAAACACTACCTATATTTAGAAATGGATTTGTAGAGGTGGGTTGTCTCTCAAACCATTTTTAGAGACAATTCTTAATAGAGTTATCTCTAAGAAAAAAGGGGCACATCGAAAGATCGTTTTTGTAGTAGTGAATTAAATTATGTTTTATGTACTGTTGTGTTTGTTACAATAAACACTAAAAAAGACCCCAATTTAGTATATTGTGTTGATATTATATGTTCTTAGAAACCGTTCTTCAATGAAGCTAGAACTTTTTGTTTGTTCCACAAGAACAATACTCTAAGTTAACTAGAAGAAAATTGTTCGAGGATCAAAACAAAATTATTCTAGCTGCATGTGAAAGTTGTTGTAGGTTCAAAGGAAGAATACCCTAGCGTGATGACATATTTATTGTAGCTTTTACAAGAAAGCTGTTCAAGGGACAGAATATAAGTGTTCACGTTTAGAAGATATGTTCTTAAGTTTCACATGAAAATTGTTCTGATAGAAGAGAAAAATTTGTCAGATTGAGGAGAAAAGTGGTCTAGGTTGAGACAAACAACGTGTTTGGTTCGGGGATCAAGGTCCAACCAACGGCGGAACCACGTATTGGCCATAGAGGGCTCCGGCCCCCCCTTGCCCCGTAAAAAAAATGAGGATATATGTTGCGGATGTGCAAGTCCGCTAGCCAATTTAGCCCACCAGGTGATGGCCCACGTGCAAGCCTGCACTTGTTAGTTGGGACCCGGGCACCTGGGCCGTGGCATCAGTCAACACGAGCAAAATAATCCACGGAGTGACTGAGACGGCGGAGGCGACGAGCCGAAAGCCGAAGGTCGGAGCACCGGAGCTGTCGATGCCTCGAGCTAGAGGCCTTGGCGGCGACGGCGGCCTTTCTTGACTCGCTCGTCGGCGGTCGGCTGACCGGCCCCCGGCGGCTGGCGCGGCGGCGCCCCAACGCAGCAACGCCCAGGCAGCCAATAGCAGCCACGCTAGAATCTGTAAGGTCTCACTGAAATCACCCCCCCCCCCCCCGGTATTTGGCTCCAAGCTCTGCCACTAGGTCCAACCCTGCTTTTTGGGATGGGATGAACCCATTTTCGTGTTTGGTTAATGCCATGTTCGCTTGTCTTATAATCCGTACTTTTCAGCTTGTATTTCGAGCGAAAACGGTGTTTTTCTCTCACAACAAATCAACCGGAACAGTGTTTCGGCTTGTTTTTTCAGCGAAGCGAACGGGGCCAAAGAGGTTAGGTTGAACCTAGTTTTTTGTTTGGTTGCAAGGTTGGAGAGGGATGAAATGGATACCATTTGGACAACGATAACAGTTCCATTAGTGGGTCCCACCTGTCATCCTCTTTATTTTCCTTTTTCCCATCATCTTCTTCCTCTGCTCACTCGTACAGCCCGAGTTCCAGCAGTCCAGCACATCGCCATGGCCACCACCTCCCAGCACCGCCCCGGCGGCCACCGCCTCCCCGCCTCGCGCAGCCCCCGGCGGCCACCACCTCCCCGCCGCACACAGCCCCCGACGGCCACGGTGGCCACCGCCTCCCCGCATAGGCCCCCGCCAGCACCTCCCCTCGCGCCCACGCCCACGACGACACGCCGACACCTCCCAGAGCCCGAGGTCGCCGGAGGAGCTCCTCCCTTGCCGTTGCCCGGCCAGCTCCTCCCCTGCCGCTCCTCGCCAAGATCCGGAGGAGCAGATCCGCGAGCGCCGGTGCCGGGGACGGTGGAAGTCGCGACGAAGGGAGGGAGAAGGAGACCACGAATGCGACGCCGTTCATCGTGGTCGAGCTAATCCGCCCGATTTGGAGGGACCACGAGAACCCGCATCTGAAGCCATATTCGCTCCTGGGTCCGACCCAAACCCACGTAGCTCCTCAACCAAACAGCAGACCATCTAGGTTGGATCCAGGATACCCCAGTTAAACCCACAAAACAAACACACGAAAAATGTTCAAAGATGGTTTGAAAATTGTTCAAGCTTCTGGAGGAATTTGTTTCAGCTTACAAAAAAAAAGGTTTCAATATTCGCGAGAAATTTGTTCCTCAACAATAGTGTTTGTTCACCAATGGTACATTTGCATGAAAAATAGTATGAAAAAGGCTAAAATACGAAGTAAACACTGCTGCTACACATCCACCGAAGCCTCCGATTAGTGACAAGATTCATCACGAGTGTAGTACAAGAGAGCAAACAAGCTCTGAGCTACTCCTAGTGGTTCTCGGAGGGGACGCAGGCAGAACCGAAGCAGGGCAAACGCAGAACCAAAATTCAGCCAGTGGACTCCCTTGCTGGTTCTGAATTCTGAATTTCTGATTACTGATGAAGCTGCAGAGTAGCGAACCAAAACAGTGAATTTGATTCCCAAATCTGGTCAAACGTTTGCACATAGGCTGTGGCAAGGCAAGCTGAATTTGCTGGCTGGCTGGCGACCACAATGCATCGGGCTGTTGCAGAGCAGAAGCAGCGGGCGCGACAGCCGGCAGCACGCACGGCGCGCCACAACCGGTGACCCTGAAACCAATGGCCACCGGCCAGGGCGCCCTGCGCGTCGCCCTCTCGCTATCTCACATTCCGCAACAGGCCCGTCAGCCCAGGGCGTGTCCGCTACTTGCTCGCAGAGTAGGAAGCAGCAGCAGCGCCCAAGCGAGGCCAGAGTGCCAGACAACTAGACAAGCGCATACCAGCAAGGCAGCAACGCAAAGCTCAAAGCATGCAGACAGGGAGTTTCAGACGGCCACCACGGGGCTTTGATGGCAAACCAGCAGAGGCACTGAGGCAGGCACCGCTGTCCAGTGTCCACTCGCCTCGCCTGCCACTTCGTGTGTGCGTTTCTGCAGTAGTGGCATACCATGGCATTGCAGGCATGTAGTATCTAGGCTATTTATTCAGGACTGCAATACTCCAATGTTCTTAAGTTTGACAAGAAAATTGTCCCGGTATAAGGGAAAATGTTTGAGGTTGAAAAGAGAACCGTTCCATGCATGTCCCGGATCAATTGTTACATGTCGAGGTGAAAACTGGTCTAAAAAAAGGTTCACACAGAATGTTCAACACACGGTATGGAAATTGTAGAATCTTCTGAAGAAAATCGTTTCAGCTAATAACCAAGGAAAAAGTTCCATACTCGCGAGAAATTTGTTGCGCAACAGTAATGTTCACCAATGGTCTATTTGCAGGAAATAAATTTAAGAAAAAAAAAAGAGATTAAATTGTGAGATTTACACTGCTGGTACACGTCGCTGAAGCCTTTCGAGTGCCACCCATGATTAACAAGTCTATTGCCTCTAATTACTGGATGGAAATCGCATCCAGCTACCCGTTCCGTTGGAGAGCAAATGCAGACCCAAAATTCAGCTAGCGTCAGCATCGCTGGGTCAGTGGGTCTGATTACTGAACTGTAGAGCAGCGAACCCAAACAGTGACTTTGGTTCCCAGATCCGACCAAACGCTTGCTTTTTTTTTGTTTTTGACAACAGTTTTGCACAGACAGGTTGACTAGCAGCATCGTGCTGTGGCAAGGCCATTGGCTGGTCGGCGGCCACAATGCAGCAGAGCAGACGCAGGGCAGCCGGCAGCACGCGCGGCGCAGGCGCGCAGCACAAACCCGTGACCCTGAAACCAATGGCCCGCCTGCGCGTCGCGTCGCCCTCCTCTCGCTATCTGGCCAGGGCGGTCGCTACTTGCTCGCAGAGTAGGAGTAGCAGCAGCGCCCAAGCCAGGCCAGACAACTAGGACCGTGTTCGGCTGGCTGGATCGCTGGCTGGGGCTGGCTTCGACACTCACGCGGGCACTGTTCATCTGAACAGTGTCTTTTAGCTGGAACAGTATTTTCTCTCGTAATAAATAAGCTGAAACAGTATTGTTTTTCAGGCCTGCCGAACAAGCCAGACAAGCCGCAAGCGCGCGCGCCGGCGGTGTCCAGCGCCAGCACAGCCACAGGACCCGTCCTGGCGTCCTCCACCCATTGCCTCTTTCGCGTACCGGCAACGCAAAGCGCAGGGCATGCAGACATGCAGTGGCACAGTGCGATGCAGGAGGGGGGCTCAGGCTCGGAGGCTTTCATCAGAGTTTCAGACGGCCACCACCACGGCGCTTTGATGGCAAACCAGCAGAGGCACTGAGGCAGGCACCGCTGTCCAGTGTCCACTCGCCTCGTGCGTGTGTGTGTTTCTGGCTTTCTGCAATGGTGGCACTGCAGTTGCAGGCATGTAGTAGCAGGCAGTTTATTAAGGAGGATTGCAATACTTGGTTGTAAAATGGAAAAAAAGAACACATGATTCTGCAATCAAGGACGCTCATTAGCCTGGCCGATCCATCCATCCTCTAATTGATCCTGCACTTTGGAGGGTTGTCGCCATGGACGCCCAAGGATCATGAATCATGATAGCTTGCTCCTCTCAGGCACAATGGCGGCAGCATGGCCAATGATGCCTCATGATGCGGAACAAAGCCATGTCGCCATATGCCATGTACATTTTGTCTTGTGCTTACCCAAAGAGCAAAAAGGCTCTGCTTCGGCTAGGGCCTAGGCAACTACGTACTATGCTGGCATCATTCCTGCTTGCTTGCCAACAGGGGAAAATAAAGATTTGAGGTCATGATTAGGAGCTGGGGAGAGAGGGGGAGGGTGAAAAGTTGCTGCATGTTTATAATTACCACGGTGATGTGCTCGCTGAGACACTGACAGCCGGATTACTTGCAGCTTAAAGCATGATTTTGTACGATCTGAGCTATGAATCCCTCGGATTCCAAGAGATTTTGGGCCGAATCTGCCACTTTTGTTCTCTACTAGTAAGTACTGTATGTACTGCTCTACTACTTGCTTTTTTTTTTAATCAAAAGGTTAAAAAGGGGTTACTACTAAGAACAAGTCAGACTCACAGACAGGATCGCAGGGCATTGCAGGAGGTACGTACATAGAATCCGATATGGAGATGGAAGACTACCGTTACTGAGTGAGTGACCGGAATTCTTGTCAATTCCAGCTTCTTCCTCGGCTCCCAAAGTGAGCTTTGGATTCTTGGAAGGAGGGAAAGAGCAAAGGAAAAGGCAGGGTCAAAACTCAAAAAGGAGGGAGGAGATGATGCCCACTCTTCAACGCTACAAAGCTCATTCAGGAAAGAAAAAAGAAAAAGAAAAGAAAGATAATGCGCAGTATCCTTCAGTATATGGATCCAGTGCACATTGCCAATAGACGCGTTTCTGGAGCAGAGCTCCGTATGAATACAGATTGTTTGTACTACTAGTATCTGTCCTGCTGAATTTCGATATCGAATAACCTCAACATCAGTACAGATGTGGGAGTTGTGGGCTGTAGTTTTGTTTGTCACAGCTTGTACTGTACTAGTGTTTATAGGCATCCAAAGGAAAAACAGAGTTGTTACATTTGCTTTACCGTTCACAGTGGAAATACAAAGGACAATTGGAAAGATGAAAGTTGGAAAGAAACAAAAGAAGAGAATGAGTTGTCAAGGACTCTGTCCTATAAATAAGTCAAATTTGCGGGTTGTCATTTGGTTGGAGACCACACAACAGAATTCATAAGCAGCTATGACACACTGTGTATTATATGCAGCAAAATTTTGCATGAATCAAGTATGATGCAAAACGCTGGCCTGTTCAATTTGAGTACCAGGTAATCTCAGTATAAATACAAGTCACTTAGCTGAACTGAACATTTTGTGGAAAGGTGCAGAGAACAGATATGAATCCACTCAACATTGGCAAAATAGATGCAGTGTGAATTAAGATGGCTATGGACTATGTGGAGCAAACTTGATATGAATTCATAAGGATAAAACAATGGCTGGGGCAAACAATTTCCTGCAAATTCGATCCCAATATCAACACAAATGACAATGTAGAAATTGTGGGTTTTCATTTGATTTCGGAGTTGAGACCAAACAACATGAAGCACCTTAGTTCTAACTTTTCCTTTACACAAACTTTTCCTATGTAGTAGTAATCTCCAACCACAGACATCGACATCATCCGCCGTCCACGTGTCCAACCGACAAAATCACAGCCCTATATCTCCGGATTAACCGCAAACTAAAAAATATACACCAAAAATTATTACTAATCACCTGTGGGTCTCATGAGCCATGAGACCTTCACCATCATCATTACCCACCCACTAAACCCAGCCAAAACCCCTTCTCGGTTGGGTGTGGAGAAGAAGTGAAGAACTCACCCCGCCCGGGCGCGGCACTGCGTTTGTGGCCGGCGTCGTCCCCTGCCGCCCTTGGCAGGGCAAGCGGCCACGACAGCCGGCGGCGGTGCGACGCAGTTCCAGTGCGCGCAC
The DNA here is from genome assembly GCF_019320115.1 of Miscanthus floridulus. Taxonomy (NCBI): domain Eukaryota; kingdom Viridiplantae; phylum Streptophyta; class Magnoliopsida; order Poales; family Poaceae; genus Miscanthus; species Miscanthus floridulus. Next base: position 122,955,427 of record NC_089589.1, on the reverse strand, counting down.
ACGGCGGCGCTGGCCGGGACGCCACCCACAGCGATCCCCGTGAGGAAGTTGTCCTGGAGGAAGAGCACCCGCATCCGCCCCGCCTCGGCCGCCGCGGCCACCTCCCGCGGCACCTCGCCCGCGAACCGGTTCCCGTTGAGGTACACCGCGCCTGCCGTGGCGAGCTCGGGCGGGACGCGGCCGGAGAGCGCGTTGTGGCTGAGGTCCACGGTGGCGCCCGGGGGGACGCGCCCGGCCGGGCGGAGCTCCCCCGAAAATGCGTTCTTGCGGAGCTGCAGGTACACGATCCGGCTGAACGCGAACACCTCCCCAGGAACCTCGCCGGAGAACCAGTTCCGTCCGAGGTCGAGGAACGACAGCCTGGGCAGCCGCCGCAGCACGCCCCCGACGGGGCCCGACAGCCGGTTCCCCGCCAGCGAGAGGTACACCAGCGTGCCCGGCAGCGGCGGCACCCCGCCCGACAGGCGGTTACTCCGGAGGTCGAGGTGCAGCAGCGGGGACCTCACCGCCCGCGGGATCTCGCCGGAGAGCGCGTTGTGGGAGAGGACGAGAGTCCGCAGGTCCCGCAGCTGGAGCAGCGACGGCGGGACCCGCCCCGTGAACCCGTTCTTGCTGAGGTCGACGGTGCGGAGCGCGGGCGCGAAGGCCGCCGGGAGGTCGCCGGAGAGGAGGTTGCCCGCGAGCGCCAGGAAGCGGAGCGCGGGTAGGGCGGTGACGGCTGGGGAGAGGGAGCCTGTCACGCGGCCGGGCACGAGGGAGAGGGACGTCAGCGCGGGCAGCGTGGCGATGGCCGCCGACGGGAAGGTGCCGGCGAGCCCCGGCGCGCCCGCGCGCGGGTCGCCGAGTGCGAGGGTGGTGACGCGGCCGTCGGAGGAGCAGGAGACGCCCGCGAACAGGCAGGGGTCCCCTGTGAAGTCCCAGGATGCGAAGAAGCGGGAGCCTGGGAGGTCCGATAGCGCCCGCCGCACCGCTTGCAGCGCCAGGTAGTCCACCGGGTGTAGCGTGGCCTCCGCCGCGGGCGGCGCGGACGACGACGCCGCGAGGAGGACGAGCGCCGCGAACGCCGGCAGGAGGCGCGAGGCCATTCGATTAGGCGGCGGCGGCGGCGGCAGCGGCAGGGGAGCGAGCTCACTGTGCGGCGCACTGGCGGAGTGGGGCGGTGGTGGTGGTGGAGTGGTGAGCTTGGGGGCGAGGGCTTTGGCGATGGGGGACAGGGGACTCTGCTTTGAAGGGCGTGCGGCCGAGGCGGTGGGGCCGCGCTACGCGAAGGGGGCTCTCACAGACGTCCGGGTCCCGGCTACCCCGCGTCCCACATGGCAGCGTCAGGCATCGCTGGGCGAGGCCGTGCATCGGAAGCCGTGCGGGGTGGAGACGGAGCAGGAGGTCACTGTGTGGCGTGGTGGCGTTTGTCATTGTCACCGCCGTGCGGGGCTTGCGGAGGAAGCCCCCCAGGTGGCCCTTTCGTGCGAGCCACGTCGGCCCCGTCTCTGTCTCTTGCAGGTGGGTTCCATGGCGAGGAGCAGAGGAGTTGGAAGGCGTCGTGCGGGCCCGCACGTCTGTACCCCTACCCCACGTGACAGAGAGAGGGGGCCGTGCGCGTGGGGACAGCAAGTCCTCGCTCCCCGTGTCGCCGCGTTGGCAGAAGGTGCACGCTGGGCTGGCGCGTACAGTACAGTACAGTACTACACTACCGCCTTGTTACAGTATCTGTCACATCGAATGTTTGCGGCCCGTGCATGAAGCATTAAAGGTAGATGAAAAAAAAAAACTAATTGCAAAGTTTGGTGGGAAGACGAACGTTTTAAGCCTAATTAGTCAATGTTTAAACACTATTTGCCAAATAAAAACGAAGGTGCTACAATAACCCTAAATTCCAAATTTCGCGAACTAAACAAGGGCTACGGCTGGGTGGAAAGTTGGAAATTTTGGGACCGTACTACTTTTGTTTTTATTTAGTCATTAGTGTTCAATCATGGACTAATTAGGTTCAAAATATTTATCCTGTAATTTTTAACTAAACTATGTAATTAATTTTTTTTTATCTAGACACGTATCGCAAGATTCAATATAACAGGTACGACGTTGAGCACACACGGACGAGACGACGCAGCCCTCCTCCCGCTGTTGCCAGCGCAGTAGGGCCCCGAGGCTGCTGCGGCGGTGGCGCTTTTACTACCCAGCGCTTGTTTAGTTGGCCGGAATTGGCGCCGTCAAATGGACTGTAGTGTATTGTAGTATTTTGTTTGTATTTGGTAATAATTGTCCAACCATTAATTAATTAGGTTTAAAATATTTGTCTCGCAAAGTACAATCAAATTGTGCAATTAGTTTTTGATTTCGTCTATATTTAGTACTTCATGTATGTACCGTAAGTTTGATGTGACGGGGAATCTTCTTTTTACATAGTGCCAAATTCAGAAGTTTGGGATAACTAAACACCCCCGGTTTTGTGTACAGTATCGGACCGGACTACCGGTGCAGCGCAGCGCAGAAACAGAGGCAGCAGCAGCCAGCTGGTCAAGGGCGGTCACAGCCCGTGCGCGAGCACGAATCTCCACGCGCCACGCCTGGCTGATGATTTTTTTGTGTATAGCGTGCTTTCATTCCGCTGCCCTTTGTCGTGTTGTGCTTTGTTTTGCCCTATACTACTACAGTACCACGACTCGTAGATGCTGAGGGAGGCAAGGCAGGCATCAGGAAGGAGGAGGCAGGGGACAAAAAGTTGGTCTAGGGCATGACCGCCATCTTTGTCCAAATGTCCCGTCGTCTCGCGCACCTTTCCGGCACTACGGGGGTATTTCAGCATGGGCGCTGCCTACGAGAGCAAGTTTAGCGTTTATTCTAAGCCATGTCATCAAATCCCATATTTAATTCTCGTTTTTCGACGAGTCAAACCGTTTCAATTTTAACTAAATTTATATAAAAAAAAGTACAAACATTTATGGTATAAAGTAAGTACCATTAGACTAGCCATAGAATATATCTTTATAATAAATTTATTTGAGACAAAAATGTTAATAATATTTGCTTTAAATTTGGTCAAACTTGAATTCCTTTGATCGGCACGTATCATATTACGGACGGAGTTAGTATTCAACAATGAAATATTATGATGACGAATAACTTTATCCGTCCGCTTCTCGTTATTCCAATGACGATCATGCCAAAAGTGTTTTTTTTTGGTTAATTCTTTATACCGATGTCTAAATAAGCCACACAAGTGCTTAGTATACACTAATAGGATGTTTGTTCGAGGAATTGCTCTATCCTAGATGTGGTGGTGCATCGTGAGTCAATTTCTCAAATTTGATGGAATAACTTCATCCCTTATACTAGTATTAATTATTATTATTATTATTATTATTATTATTATTATTATTATTATTATTATTATTATTATTATTATTATTATTATTATTATTATTATTATTATTATTATTATTATTATTATTATTATTATTATTATTATTATTATTATTATTATTATTATTATTATTATTATTATTATTATTATTATTATTATTATTATTATTATTATTATTATTATTATTATTATTATTATTATTATTATTATTATTATTATTATTATTATTATTATTATTATTATTATTATTATTATTATTATTAGCTTGTGAGGAATGAGGTGATGATGCATCAGCCCATTCCATTTTACAAACCAAACAAAAAATTATGAATAACTAGATGATGTGGGCTAGATCATTTCTCAAACCAAACACCCTATAATACACGTTGGACCTGCTCTGAACCCATGCGAAACTTCTCCAATAGTAAACTCCATGGGTCCTGGAAAGAAAAGAGTGAAAGTCCTATGAAAGCATCGCCACTTGAGAAGTTAAACCATTTTAAATTTGATTAAATACGATATTTTGCTAGATTAATTATGAAATATTTTTTTTATAATAAATCTATTTATGGATACGATATTGATATTGTTTTATATAATTTAGTTGTTTATGACTTCTCGAGAATTTTTTTGTTTTTGGGCAAGAGGGAGTACTCCCTTTGTTCCAACTTTGGTGTTATGTTTGTTTCAAGTTACACTTCTAATTTTGTTATTTTTTGAAAGAAATCCATATAGTTTCAGTCTTTCAGAACACGTGGACAGTATATTATGAAAGTATGTTTTTATAATGAATCTTAAAACATAAATCTTATAAGGTACATGTTTTAAAAAAAATGGTGGTTAAAAATAGAAATGCTTGACTTAGGACAAACACTAATACGACACGTAAAAACACAGAGGGAGTATAGAGACCATGTATTTTCAGTTGTGATTTTTGAAGCTCTGCCGTCATCAATCTAACATAGTAGCTCCAGCAGGGGAGCTATACTATTCTCTCGTTTGGACAACGGTCTCATTCATCGCCGGTCGTCGTTTCATGGTGATGGACGGGTGGGTTTGCACTGTAAGGGGTGTTTGGTTCTATGGACTAAATTTTAGTCTATGTCATATCGGATGTTCGGATGCTATTTAGGAGAACTAAATATGAGTTAATTATAAAACTAATTACATAGATGGAGACTAATTTACGAGATGAATTTATTAAGCCTAATTAATCCGCCATTAGCACATATTTACTGTAGCAACACATTGTCAAATCATGGACTAATTAGGCTTAAAAAAATCGTCTCGCAAATTAGCCACAATCTGTGTAATTAGTTATTTTTTTCGTCTATATTTAATACTTCATGCATGTGTCCAAACATCCAATGGGACAGAGACTAAAATTTTCCACTAAGGAACCAAACACCCCCTAAATGTTGCTACTACTAGTTATGGACTGTAAATGTTGGCTCCTACCGATTTAGTTACTCCTTTAAAGTTTACTCTCTATCCTATACATCGAATGTATAGACACATGTACGGAGTATTAAAAATAGACTAAAAAATAACTAATTGTACAGTTTTGTGACTAATTTGCGAGACGAATCTTTTAAGCCTTATTAGTCCATGATTTAATAATATGGTGCTACAGTACCACATGCACTAATAATAGGTTAATTAGACTTAATAAATTCGTCTCGTGAATTCTATAATTTATTTTTTTATTAGTATCCGAACCCTATACTCGATGTGACACCCTAAAACACCTGGATTTAAACCAGGCCACGCAGGGGTTGGACACCGCAGGTTGGACACTGGTGCTAGATCTATCGGCCTCCTTGTTTGTGCTAGTATAGCACTACTATTTTGTTATATTAATTCTTTTCTGGAAGGTAGGTTACGAGGGGCGGGCACACAGCACACTGACAGCACCTTAACGGAGTACTTCTATTGAGCTCTCTGATCTCTGCAGCTCAACATCTACAGCTTTGTTTGCTGCTACTAGCTCCCAAGTCCCTATAGATGGGCTGTGTTTAGTCGTAGGAATTTGGATTTTGGGTTACTGTAGCATGTTTGTTTTTATTTGGTAAATAGTGTTCAAACATGGACTAATTAGGCTTAAAACGTTCGTCTCGCAATTTCCTACCAAACTGTGCAATTAATTTTTCTTTTCGTCTACATTTAATGCTCCATGTACGGGCCATAAACATTCGATGTGACAGATACTGTAGCAACTTTTTGGAAGTGAGGGTAGAACTAAACAAGGACATGGTGGTTCTCTGAAACTGAAACCTCGCTAGCTCTGTGGGCTGTGGCTGTGGCTTGGCCGTGAGCACACGCACGAACACAATCATGGAGCGGAAGAAGACGAGGGCGATGGAGCCGCGCTGGCTGGCCATGGCCATTGAATTGAATGTGTGTGCAGTGGCGCCAACCAAACACAACCGAACCAAATCTGCGCATTCATGCCACTACTACTGCCGTCTCAGTCAGCTAGTATGTATTAAAGTTTTTAAAGTAATCCGGCTGCACCCGGGCACCTACCACAAGCGCAGACCTCGTGAGGTGTTTTCTGAGGTGAAAAGTGAAACACCATCGACATTTTGGTGGTTACTTTGATGCTACTAAGTGTTTGACTTAGCACTATACGACGAGAATGTTATATATACATGCACGATGGTGGGTACCAAGTAAATATTACAGCTGTTGGTTTAATGTGCTGTACGTAAAACTATATATTGTTGCAATAATTAGGGCGCGTTTAGTTTCGAAATTTTTTGGCTTTTGGCTACTGTAGCATTTTCGTTTGTATTTGATAAAAATTGTCCAATTATGGACTATTTAGGCTTAAAAGATTCGTCTCGCTAATTACAGGCAAACTGTGCAATTAGTTATTCTTTTTACCTACATTTAATGCTCCATGCATGTGCCGTAAGATTTGATATGATGGGGAATCTTGAAAATTTTTGGTTTTTGGGTGGGATCTAAACAGGGACTTAATCTGGTAGGGCATGGATTTGATTGTTGTGTTTGGGATGGTATGGGACAAGACGATCTTCATTACTCCGGGTACGATGACACATAAAAGTGTGTACGTACGTCTTAAACAGCACAACGGCCGTGCCCAATGTTTGCCAGCTTCAAACCAAGTGAAAAACCAACGAACAATATCTAGCGCCATAGAATCCAGGCTTTTCTGTCCTGTGTGATGTTCTCTGGTGCCTCATTAGCTAATTTGTATGTAAATTCTAAACATATAGTATCCCCTTAGTTGAACAAAGCTGAGCACTTGTCTTGTTTTCTTCTCTCTTGCCTTTTTTTTTTTTTGGAACCGGAGCAGTTGCCTTGTTTTTTTCCTAATAAAAACGAAAGTGCCTAAAATGTAGATTTTTGGTTTAATTTTGTAATACTAATTGTTGAAAATTGCTACCGCGTGTTCTGTTTATTCATATGATTTTGCGAGGAAATTTTCATTGTTTCAATGCTCTGCGTCCATGAAGGTTTGTGGTTGCAAACAAAACTGATGTTCAGTTAGTAAGCTGTGATTCAGATGTAGTAGCATGCATGTTTTTCCCAAAAAAAGGATGTAGTGACCTATTCCTACGTACAATATCGTTTCACTGTTTTGTTTGTGATTGTGTAAAAACAATATATTGCCCCCTCGAACCACAAATAGTTGTTGTTTCGCTAATTGACAAATGGTTTACGAAATACAACTTTGGGCAGTTATTTTTGTTACAATATCTTGTAATAGAGGGTAAAAATATTTTACTGTGAAACTATTTTTGGATACAAATCCATTAGTATAACAGTTATGTATCCAAACCCAACACGTGCAACAAAGTTTAATTTTTTTTTACTTCAAACAACCCAAAAACCATGTCTACACGAGAACCAAGACGTGAATGGATGTGATTGGTCGATAATGGAGAAAGAATGTATGTGATTAGATAAAAAATTGTTCTGTATAAACTATCCTTTGGGACCATGGTTTATATATGTAGTGTCTATGAAAATTAATAGATATAAAAACTACTTATAATTTCTAGCACCGGGACTGCCCTTAATAATACATGTTGCACAAGGAATGAAGCCTCTATCAATTGTTACAGACAGTTTTCATAGGTGCAGTCACACTCACATCATGGTGGGTGGCAAAACAAGACTTTTGGTTTAATGCAGTAAGAATTAAGATGGGATTCAGGTGAAGTAATCTTATCATTCTTGGCCATAGTAATTAAGCCAGTACATGATTTAACTGTTGTGTTTTGTGATTCTATTGCTCTGGCACGAGAAGCTTCATCACTCCTTGTACAATGATTGTCATGAAGGCACAACCGCGGTTAATAATGTTGCCAGCTTTAAGATCATCAAGTGATGAAGGCATTGAATAAGGGAACGATACAGTTCAGGGCATGCATGTGCAGTTGAATGTTCAATGCCCTCCTCACGCCAGCGCGGCGCCCGTGCTTTACAGAGGTACGTATCCTGTCTGTAAGAACCAATTTAAACTTGTACTTAAAATGTTCAGTTTCCTCACTCTTCACCATACACAATGCGCAATCTAACAATTATGTTTGTACAAAATAATTGTAGGCACTGTAAATTAGTCCACCTTGTGCAAATGGATTAAACATGAGCTAATTGTAGGCTAGTAAGGGCTAACGGATTCAAAGCACCCATTAGCCCTCATTAGCTCAGAATTAACCCACATTTGGTATAAAACACATGGGCTAATTATTAGCTCATGATCCAAAAACCCCCTAAGTGAAGTGTTCTAGACATCAACACGGACTTCAGAACATAATTTCGTTGATATTTCTGTTGCAACATTTTGATTAATCAATTGGTGTCGTTTCTAAATATTGAAACTCATCAACAGTGGTGGAGCTGGTCAATTTCTATGCCTAGGGCCACTATCTAAATGCCTAAACAACTTATACCTGGCGTCAAGGCCTAAGCACCGATAGTCAACAGTGGTTGTAGGATTTTCGTTGGTCAATCCTAATACCTCCAGACCTGCTGGAAGTGCTGGCTGCTGTCCTCCAACGCTAGCGGACGGTCGTTCGTCTCCACGACGGAACGAGAACGAGAACGAGAACGAGCGCACGTGCTGAGCACAAGCATCCAGCCTCTGCTAGCCACTCCCTGCGGCCCTGCCCGCCATGACCGGCTTCTTCATCAATTTGGCAGCACCGTCGCTCGCCGGTCATGCTCGATTGGCCGATTTGGCCATGGCCCCACCCAATATGACTACGCAGCTCAAACACCGAGTGAAGTTTGACCATGCATGCATGCATGACTTTTCAGCGCAAGGGGTGTAGTGGAGTACCGACGCAGAGTTTGGCCGCCCCCACGCCATGTTCCGGAGCTGCTCGGCGGCGCGGGCAGCGGCTGCGTGCACCACGACGAGGAGGCCGTCCAGATCTTGGTGAGCAGCGGGCATGGAGACGCAGCAACCAGGTTGTGAGGAGACCGACAACGGCAGGGCGTACTGGTGCGCTCCCTTGGTGATTGGGCGACGTCGGGTGAGGCCCTGGGCGTTTGTGCTCAATTTTTCTCGCTACATGGTTGGTGGCCTCGGTGCTATGTATTTGGTCTCGATCTGGAGTATATATGATGGTCTTGATTTGGTATTGTACTCTATTTGGTCTGATTTGGTATTGTACTCTATTTGGTCTCGATCTAAATCGTGATGTCTTGATTCGGTTCTATGATCTCTCCTAGTCTTTCTTTTGGGGACCGTATTGTACTCTGTTTGGTTTCGATCTAAATCGTGATGTCTTGATTCGGTTCTCTGATCTCTCCTGGTCTTTCCTTTGGGTGACTGGAGAAAATTTTAGTTTTTTTTTCTGAGTGGAGATTGTTACGGAAGTAGGGAGAGGCCAGATGAAAATTTTATCCAGACGAAAATTTTGGCTGAAATTTTGCCATTTAAGTATTACTAGTAAACGTACCCGTGCGTTGCAACGACATTTATATCTTGTGTCATTTGTTCTAATACGCTTTAAAATCAGATTGCGTACGTTAGTTAGACATATTAGGGCACTTCCAATACAGAAAATATCATAGTTTCTATGAGCATTAATTGTATTGCCACCAAAAGGTTTTTGCTGACGTGACAAAGTAGTTATTGAAGAGACAGAGAAAAATCATAGAAACCGAGTCTAAATTTGAAACCACGTCTTCACACGCATCAATGGCGAAGAAACTTCTCGGTCCTGCGTTTGGGAGAAGAAGCGTGATTTCTATCTTCTTACCTAGATCCCGTGCGCTCGTTTCTCAGCCGCATGCTCTGGCTCTCATCTCCCCCGGCTGCGTGCGGCTCTCGTCTTCCGGCGGCATGCGCCGGCACGGAGCTCGCTCACGGTCATCCTAGTGTCCGACTCGTCCAGCGGGGTGGTCATCCCGGGGTCAGTGTCCGACTCCTCCGGTATAGGGTGCTAACCCCCGCGGCTCACTGGTGGAGATGGCGCAGTCCGCCGCAGAGTCCGTGCATGTTGATGTTTTCCGCGCGAAGCTGCGTTCCATGGCCGCGGTTATAGAACGCAGCTTGTTTCGTCTACCATACTTTCTTTGATCCGTTTTTTCCTATTCGATTTCTTTCTTTTTTTTTTCAGTTCAAGACGCGTGGGGCGAGCGGGGCGATCCGTCCGACGATATGGCGTATAGAAGATAGGGATTACATCCATACTGAACAGGACTTTGAAAAGAGGATTACAGAGCAAAAAAACCAGAATCTGAATAGAGATCGGAGTTGAAAGAAAAAAAATTACATAAAATTTTGCCTTAATTTTTAGTATTAGGTATAGATAAGGTATAATACATACATACATACATATATATACATATATATATATATATATATATATATATATATAGAACTACTATCCTATAGCTGGCTACAGAATAACTTATTCTGTAGCCACTTTGAGTTATGATAATTACTATGTTAATTTATGAGATTATAGTAACTCCTTACTAAGTGGTTTAATATAATGTTATGGTAAATATTCCCATGTGTTATAGTAACCCAACTATCGTAAATATATATTGACATTATGGTAAATTAGTATATAAAATTATAGTAAATGGAGGTGGCTACAGAATAACTTATTTTGTAGCCGGCTATTGAATAGCCTCTCCCTATATATATATATATATATATATATATATATATATATATATAGACACACGTGGGTGCAGTGCAGCCCGGCTGTTTATGGTCGTTCTATCTACGTACGTATACGGCGTACCACAAAAATTGACAAGCACCTCAACGCGGTCCTGCCCGTCGTCGTCAACTCGTCATCGGCTGCCTCGCTCACCATGTTCTTCTTCCCGTTTTGGCTCTTCCATCCACGAAGCAGAAGAGGTTGACCTCTTTCGGCGGCTGAGGCTGTGGCTGCGGCGAAGGCAGCTGTTCTATCGGCCCAGGCTGCATCAGCACAGGCAGCGGCTGCGTCGGCAGAGGCTGCCGCTGGGAATGCATCTACTATGCATGGCACCAATAGCACAGGCAGAGGCTGCCTGTATCGGCGTCCAAGGCTGCGGTAGCAAAGGCAGCGGCTGCGTCGGCAGAGGCTGCGACAACTCTGAATGCATCTACTAAGCAGGCATCTTCAGCTGTGATTTATATAGGAAAAATAGGAGATGAAGAAGAGGCAGCCAAGGCGGCAGAGGCAGCGAAAGCGGCTGTGGCCGCATTAGCTGACGCGGCTGCATTAGCTGAGGCTGCATCTGCTATGGAAGCTTTGGCTGCCTTATCTCCGTCACAAGCGGCTGAGGTCACCGGCGGATACACAATGCGTGGCGCCGGCGCCATGATATTGCTCCCCTCGGCTCCATGTCAGCTGCTTTAGTTTGTTGCCTTGATTGGTGAGGTGCAGTGTGGGTTCGAGTCATGAATAGCTTAGTTTCCTAAAGTTTATTTTTTAGCAATATAAGATATAGTTACGTTTAATTCCGTGTGAGGTTGCTAATCGCTGGTTCTGGTAGCCGGTAATGTCCAAGAACCTGGTCAGTGTTTCTGAATCCTTATCGTAGTTTCTATATGCTGCTGGTCCCTTGTCAGTTGTACGAAGCCATGTATAGCACAAGCATCTAGGTTTTTGTTGGAGACGTCCCCTTTAATTTAAGCAAGTAGATCTCTCTAAACATACCTTTTGGAGATGGTCTACACTACTAGACAAATAGTTTTCAGAGGCGGGGGTAGTGCCCAAAAAGTCCTAGCGTGGTCGAAGCGGAGCCCACTGCCGAGTCTGCTGCTGAACCCATCGTGGAGGTCCGAGCTGCCATCCTCTTCCATCTTTGGCAAATCGAGGCTGGGCCTCTCTTCTTAGCGCCACCCTTGGCCGGATCTAGCCGAATCAAGGTCCTCCTCTGACACACCAGATTCAGAGCCTGCGGTCGTTCCAGTTGATGCCAGTGCCCGTGGTCCTACATTCCACTGCTCCAACTCATTGGAGCCACACTGGATCAAGAGCCGCTGCCTTGTACACCATCCTAACTAGAAGAGCGTGAGAGAGATGGAGAACGAGGGGCGAGTACCTGTAGTCTGCTGCATGGCCATCGAGCACGGATCTGGCTGGATCCGTACAAGACTGTCGCGATGGAAGGAATTCCCGAGGGGGAAGAATGCCATGGAGCACGAAGGGACGAGGGGGGAGTGTGCCGGAGCGCCTGGAGTTTAAGACACTAGCGTCGGGATCTAGAGCTCGTGGCCTGCTTAGAACGGCATCCACGGAGCTGCTGTCCTCGGCCTTGAGCAAGGAGCCACCATGCTGGGCCTTGAGGAAGACGCTGCCGGCCTCGGATCCTGAGACAGGCCTTAAGGGCGACCGCTGTTGATTCGGCACCACGACTGAGGTAGGGAGATGAGAGAGCCCAAGAGGGGTGAAGAGTTGTGGAGGCGCCGCAGAGAATATGAGGTGAACGAGGGAGTTTAGGGTTTTTTTACTGGGCGTTACTAGCACCCGGACATTCGGAGCCGCTCCAAAATATTAGACACCTCTGGTCCTTCACGCGGGACGCTGCACTACATGCAATGCCGCGATGCGGATGTGCGTGCCAGACTCAGGTGCCCGAATGGTGACCCATGGCGGCGTCCTAGCAGCTATAACAAGCGGCTGCGGCAGGTGGGTCCTGTAATACCCGGTCTACTTTTGCAACATTTAGATGAAACACTTACAACATATGTTTGAAACAGCTGAAACACTTCCAACATACGTCTGAAACACTTATAAAACACCAGAAAACTTAAAAATGCGTGTGTAGCCATTGCAAACATATACAAACATCTAGATGAGACACTTGCAACATACGTATCAAAATACCTGAAACACTTGCATATATATAAGTATGTTTCAAATGTATGCTCCGAATGGTTCATCTGTTTCTTTGCACCATATGTCAGAAACAGATGAAACATTCGGAACATACATTTGAAACATACTTATATAGCCATTTGCAATGTGTGCAACATCCCGATCTAGTTTTACAACATCAATATAAAATACTTGCAACATACCTCTAAAACATCCGAAACACTTGAAACATACGCTTGCAACATGTGTGTTCAGTGCAACATCTACATGTTTTTTGGACAAATGGAGGCAGGTTGGCACATAGAGCTTGATGCCGGAGCAGAGATCGACGCCGGCATGGAGTTGGGGGGTGCAGCAGGTGGGCGGGTGGGGTGCCCGCGGTGAGCGACCCCATGCTTGAGAAGGCCACGGTGGGCGGGCGGGTGTGGTGCCTGCGGCGCAGCACCCTGCGCTGGAGAAAGGCCGCAGCGGATGAGGCGTGGCGCCCCTCAGTTGGAGGAAGGCCGCAATGGACGGGGTGGAGGCGAGCGTCGTGGGCGAGCGCGGTGGAAGCAAGTGTCGCGGGCGGTGCGCCTGAGAGTTGCTGCGAGGAATGACCGATGGTGTTATGTTAGCATGTGAAATATGCTAATGGGGATGTCTTATTTAGATATAGGAGATAGGAGATAACATGATAAGATAAAATAATAATATATGTCGTCTGCTGAGCTCTTACTGCGACGGCAAGATGAAGGGAAGAGAAGGGAGGGAAGGGAGATGAGAGGAGAAGGCGAGGCGCATCGCGCGAGGAAGGCACGAGGTAGGAGGCAAAGTCCTACTGCAGGCTGCTGTTCGCCAGCCACCGGTGCCATTGCAGCATGTGCAACACCCGATCTACTTTTAAAACATCCAGATAAACACATCAACATACGTCTGAAAGCAGATGAAACACTTGAAACTTGCGATTGAAATATGCGTGTATAGCCATTTGCAGCATGTGTAACACCAAGATATACTTTTGAGACTTTCAGATCAAACATTAACAACATACGTCTGAAACACCTAAAACACTTGAAACATAGGCTTGCAACATGCATATATATGCAACACCCAGATCTACTTTTGCAACATCCGGATGAAACACTTGAAACATACAAACATCTAAAGATCTAAAACACTTAAAAATATACGCTTGCAACATGCCTATATTGTCATCGCAACATATGCAATATTTGAGTACTTTTGCAATATCCAAATCAAACAGTTGAAACATATGTCTAGAACGCAGCGGCCACGTCCTACCGGGCGAACTGTGGTAGCCAGCAAGCTTGGGTCTGGGGACGTCAGCCCAGCATACACCTTCGTTGCAGGATGTTGGACTATCACTCCTCCGACGATTCACCCTCGCCTACTTGCTGCCCAGGCTTGTGCCTGTCGGAGCGGCTTCTCCAACGCTGCTGCTGCTCGGCTGCAGTCGTCCAGCGCTGTCCGCTTGCAGGAGCTGGGGCGCGGCGCAGCAGGCTATGGGGTGCGGTGCAGTGGGGGACGGGCGCACAGTAGGGGAAGGGGGCGTGGCAGGGGCGGAGTGGGGCGGGCGTTTGCGTGGTGACGCCGCAACACTGATGCGACGAGTGGGGAAATTTTAAGAGATGGAAGACACTTAGCGCGTGTTTAGTTGGCTGAATTTTAGAATTTGGGCCACTGTAGCGCTTTCGTTTTTATTTGGCAATTAGTGTTCAATCATGGACTAATTAGGCTCAAAACGTTCGTCTCGCAATTTCTAACAAAACTGTGCAATTAGTTTTTTTTCGTCTACATTTAATGCTCCATGCACGTATCGTAAGATTCGATGTGATAGGTACTGTAGCATTTTTGGGAATTTTTTTTGAAACTAAACAAGGGCTTAGTGATGCTATTGGTCCTGTCTGCTGCGTAGGCCCAGGAAGGCACGCGTCCGGACGTAACTGACGACTGTGTGCAAGCATTTGCGTTGTTTTTGTATGCGTGGGCAGTGCAAAAGCAGCAGCAGCTGAACTCAACGCTGGCATGTTTTGTTTTATATTGGATTGTTGTTACTTTGACCTGCCGAGCCTGTTTCAGAATGCAAAATAACGTTAATAGCCAGCAGGGTTCGGGACAAACAGGGGTTGTGGCTTTTGGGCTCTCCTGCCGGCTTCCGCTTCAACTAGTCTGCATGCAACTGCATCTCTCGATCTTAAAAAAAGCAAAGAGAAGTTGCAATGTGCAACTCATTTCTTCGTTTGTGCATCAAAAGTATACTCAGCCTTTGTCTATATATGGTTTGATTAGAATCACTGTAGCAGCCTTGTGTTACGGGTATAACTTAATGGCCCATGCAATCCTACATATTTTTTTTTATTTTTAACCCTTTTTTTGAATTTTTTTTATAAATATGCCTCTGAAGGTAAGATTTTAAAATCTAGATCCTTAGCTCGGCGCTTACACTGCTCGGCGCCATCGTTACTGGCGCCGAGGTCTTGAGCTCGACGTAGACGTGACGGTGACTTGGCAGATAGCTCGGCGCCATAGAACCTGGCGCCGTAGATGCTGGCGCCGAGCATGCAGTTCTAGGCCTCGAGCGCTGTGCACTCGTGCTGCCATTCACCACCATACAGCGTGGAGTGCAGATGCTAGTAGCCTGAAAAGGATCACGTCGCCTAGCTACTGGTAATACGTGCACGGTCAGGCACGGAGACTTGCCCACGCTCCACGTCACGTGGAAATCACGTCAGCTAGCGAATTGGTTGGAGCTAGCTAGCCTACCGGTACGATATGATCGATCGGCTTCAGCATCTGTCAGGTTCTTTGTTTCCCTTCCTACTCCGTTGCATTAAAAGTCTCGTTTTTTTACTTTCAGGCTTACTGTTTATCTTATTTAATTTTTTATACAAATAATAAAATAAATAAATTATTATTAAAGTATCTCCAATGATAAAATAAATCATAACAATTATTACATATCTAAACATAGTGTATATCTAAATATATAATAAAAATTATATATATCTAGAAAAGCTAAACATCTTATAATTTAGAATGGAAAGTACGATAGTATTGCCATTGTGATCTTTCGCAAAAAAAAAAAAGTATTGCCATTGTGAAGCACTAAACCGATCTACAGTATCATACTTCGATAGCTAAAGCAGCCACTTCACAGGAGTAGTATTAAATCAATGGAAAGAAATAATCTTTACAAGTACATGATATCACGTCATTACATGCAAGCTATCACAGTAATTAATTATTTCTTATGTTGTGTCTACTATGTACTTTGAAATTTAACCAAATTTATACAAAAATAATATAAAATAAATATTATTAGATTCGTTATGAAAAAAATAATTTAAACATATACATGTGAATAATATTCACTGTAAACTTGATTTGTGGACGGGTAGAGTATACGTGGAAACAGTTCTAAACTGTTGCAGTTTATGTCAAGGTCGTAACACTATTGAGAGTAGTACTAGGTTACTGCTAATGATACGTAGTACTGTCTATTGGGCCTGCCATACGATGCTACTCGCTCCATCGAATTGAAAGTGTCGTTTTTTACTTTTAGAGTTCAGTTTGTTTTATTCAAAATTTTTATAAATATTGTTTATTTTGTTATGATTTATTTTATCATTGAAGATACTTTAATAATGATTTATTTATTTTATTATTTATATAAAAAATTAAATAAGATAAACAGTAAACCTGAAAGTAAAAAACGAGACTTTTAATGCAACCGAGCGAGTAGGAATGGAAACAAAGAAACTTACAAATGCCGAAGCCAATCAATCACATCGTACCGGTAGGCTAGCTAGCTCCAACCAATTCGCTAGCGGATGTGATTTCCACATGCCGTGCAGCGCGGGCAAGTCTCCGTGCCTCACTGTGCACGCATTGTCAATAGCTAGGAGACGTGACCCTTTTCAGGCTACCAGCATCTACACTCCACGCTGCACTGTGGTGAATGGCAGCACGAGTGCACGACGCTCGAGGCCTAGAACTGTATGCTCGGCGCCAACATCAATGGCGTAGAGCTCGACGCCAACATTTACGGCGCCAAGCTGTCTGCCAAGTCACCGCCAAGTCTGCGTCGAGTCCAAGACCCCGAGCTAATGGTCTAGATTTTAAAATCTTAACTTCAGAGGCATATTTGTAAAAAAAAATTAAAAAATAGCTAAAAAATAAAAAATTCGGGCAACCCTACTGCCCCATGTACTTTCTTCCAGATCACAAGAACCATTTCGAATCCACGGAGAAATGCATGACCAACGAGAAAAGATAACCAAAGCCTACGAGCCTCCGAATTCATGGTTATACATGTTAAACCAATCCTCTTTAAGGCTATCTGATCCCCACTATATATATTGCTTCTATGTTCTAGTGGTTGATATGAACATCATTTGGCTTCACTGTACTAGCTAGTTTGCCGATGAGATTTTGGAGGAACATATGGTGTAGGGGCTATATTCCGTACTTATGAAGCACTTCCTGCTAATCCCACAATGCCACATGCTTTGGTAATCGGATCAGGCATCATTCACGACATTGGCACCAAGTTTCTAAAGACGCGGTCTAGGGCTGTCTCTTGAGAATTTGAAGACTACCTTGTCCAAGAATGAATATATCCATGTCCCGTTGTTTCTTTTGGCCTTCGAATATGTACTTGCACTACCAGAATCGAAGGCTTTGTCGAGTGTCGTATTCTTTGCCGAGTGTATTTTATAGGACACTCGGCAAAACATCTCTTTACCGAGTGTCAAACTAAAAACACTCGGTAAAGATTCTGACACTCGGCAATTCTACTGAAAAACACTCGGCAAACTCCGGTACTCGGCAAATATGAGAAAAACACTCGGCAAATTACGGCATTCGGCAAACATCGCGCCACATGTCCCTCCGTTAAAAGAGAAAAAAAAATCCTGAACACACTCTTTTGTTTGTGTGTTAGATCTGAACACTCGACAAACTCGGGCTTAGGGCCTGTTTGGCATGGCTCTGGAGCTGAACTCCAACAACTCCAGCCAATTTTCCAGCCAAACACAACAACTCCAAAACTCCATGGAGCTGCCAACTCCACGGAGCTGTAGTGCAAATAGAGGTGGAGTTTTGGAGCACCTCTTTTACAGCTCCGACTCCACCTAGAGCTGGCTCCACCTAGAGCTCCGACTCCACCTAGTACTGGCTCCACCTGGAGTTCTGGAGTGGAGCAGCTCCACCCAGAGTGAGCCATGCCAAAAAAGAGCCTTACTGTCGCCGCCCACGGCAGCTTCTCTCCTCTCCCGCACCACACTTCCCCCTCCCATCTTAGATCCACGCGCTCGTCCTCTGGCAACCCCAACGGCGGCGGCTCGGGCGGCCTCAGCCTACGGGACAGGGCAGCCACGTCGGGGTGCGCCCCTCCTGCGCGCGGGCTCCAGCTCCCTGCTCTCACAGGTGAGCGTGCTGCCACTGCAGGTGGACCTCCTGCAGCTACCGCCGGGGGAGCCCACGCTGCGCGGCGTCCTCGACCGCATCTTCGTGCACTGGCTCTCACTCCCGGACACCGCCACGCTGGGGGAGGACCTGCATAGAAGGCCAAGGCGAGCGGCGGTGGGGCGGTGGGGGCCGCGATGCTGCCCTCGATGATGCTGCAGGGGGCGCCGCTGTGCTGCCGCTCTCCCCGAGGTCGCCGCCGCCCTCCCTTCCCTCCTCTCCCACCTGAGATCTGCTGCCGGAGGAGATCCTGTGACCGCAGATCCACAGCTGCAAGAGCTCGTGTGGACAGTTTGAGGAACCCGCAACGAAGTCCTCCACTGCCGGTGGCGAATCTGCGGCAAGCTGGTGACAAGATGTTTGCTTCTAGGTCTAATTTGATTTCTTCCCCTTCCTGTGTTCCCATAGATCACAGCCTGCTCTTCTCTGCTCTAGGTTTGGCTAGGAAGGTAAATCGTCTGGAACCCTGGAGCTGCTCGAGAAAGGGAACGTCACTCCAGACTGCACATGGAAAGGTCGATAGGGGCTGCAGCTTAGGGGGAGGTATTGTGCTGCTGTTTGTTTTTAGGAGATCCAGTAGTTCATGTTATGACCGTAATAGTCAAATACTTATATCCAAGAACATCACTAGTATAGTAGTATTCCAGTGAACCTGCAGAGACGGCAAACGGAACAATGGTTCTCTTTTCAGAGATGTTGGATTGTGGCGAGTAGCAGTACAGCAGCTCAATTCAGTTTCAGCTTTGCATTGTTTGTTAGATTCATAGGAGAAGGTCAACAGTTTTAGATTTATAGTAGAACCTGTCTTTGCATATTGATTGCTGAGTTTACAACAGCTGCTGAATTTGGGTCGGTATGAGTAGAATGAATTGCATGATTTCAAATGAATTGCTACTGTTAGGAAGTTAGAGTTGCCAATTCCTAGTTATCTGAAAGTTTTTTTGGACATATCAACTATATTGTAATTATGCATATGCATGGGTTATGTTTACTTGAGTAAATTGGGGAGTCGTTATGTTATTGAAACAAATACATTGTGCTACTGAAATTTGCATGCTCCAAACTCTGAAAATAGACATGTTTTATTTTGGTTTTCTGTCCTTGTCTATTTTTCACTGTAATGGATATCTGTCTTGTCTGAGCTCTCAGAGCTTGCATAGCCCTTTGTCATATGTACTTTTACCAAAGTAAATTGCCCATCGTGCATAATACTCATAACATGGTTTGCGCTTTTCAGGTTCTGTTCTCAGATATCAATGCTGACGAGGTAAACTAACTAATTTCTGCTTAACTACAAATATTTTTACCCTTGTGCTGAGTCCTACATTTTCTGATTCAACTTATATGACTAAAAATATTTTGTGGCCTTGTGGTGAGCCCTGTTTAGTTTATGTTTGGATCAAAGTACAAATATTCTTGATACAGAAACTGACTGCTAGAATACGTCCTCTCTAATTGCCCTTCCTTTACTGAAAATTGGCACATCTCATATGCAGATATTGTTCATGCAATCTGAAATTTAGAGCTGTAGTGATGTTCCATGCAGATAGTGTTCATATCCAGATACAGATAGTGTTCATGCAATCTCATATTTAATTGTACTTTAGCGATGTTTTATATTACTTAGGGCTGTTCATGGTCTTTAGAGAATCAAGTTAATTTTAGGTGATAAGCATTTTTTTAGCATTTTGATGTAAACTTAAGATAAACTCCTACAAAGCATCTGTTTGTCTACATTTCTTGTAATTACCGACATACAGTACTATGTAATTACTGATTACTGATTTATTTTCATGTCTTCGTGAACTTATACCTGTCATTAGTCTCTTAAATTTGTCATCTTCATTTCTACGTCCATGTGGTTATTATGAGAATTATGTTGCCAGGAGCATGATGTGCTTGCAGATATGGTGTACTAAGAGTGTTTTGTATGGCAGCTATTAAACTGAAATATGCTGAGAAAAAAATTATTTTTTTTCTTTGGAAAATAGGTTTGCCGAGTGTAATTCCCAAAAACACTCGGCAAACAATAATGGTATGCTAAGAATTTTTTCTTTGGAAAATAGGTTTGCCGAGTGTAATTCCCAAAAACACTCGGCAAACAATAATCCTTTGTCGAGTGTATTTTGGAAAAACACTCGGCAAACCACTTTTTGCCGAGTATCAAATTCGACACTCAGCAAACCATTTGCCTGAGTGCGCTGATAAAAAACACTCGGTAAATAGCTGTTTGCCTGATACTGTAGCTGACGTGTGCTGTTTGACGAGTGTTACACTCGGTAAAGCCTTTGCCGAGTATTTTTTGGTCTTTGCCGAGAAAAGTCACTGTTTTCGGTAGTGTTGGTTGCAATTGAGTACTTGTTTAGTCAGACTTGCTAAATGCGTTTTTGTGGATGCTATGTAGTATCTCTTAGGGTTGAGATGCTTAAATCTATTTCCTTCTCTACTTGACCTTCACCTCCCACATTTCCTGACCATGTATGATTTGTTCCATTTACTTCTTAATACACTTAGATCTGTTGGTCATTCTCTCCTCGATTTTTTATCATGAGTAACACATTCTTTGTCATGAGTAACTCTAATCAATGTTGGATATATTATGGGCTTGGCCCATATAATATTTAATAAATCAAATAAAATTCTATGGTTCGTAACATTAAGCGTTGTATGGTTTAATACCGTATGTGATTTTGACTGAACGCGACTCAGCTTATTTGGTTGGAAATTATCCATCTTAATTGAGAAGCTGAGGACACAGGAGTGCCATGCGTGCCGCCGTCGTCGGCTAGGCCAGGCAGGCAGCCGAGCGGACGGGCGGGCGTGGTCAGGTATTGCCACTTAGTCCACATAATTATAGGAGTTTCTCTCTTTTATGGTGGAGACGAGTTGATTGCTCCCGTTACCGTCTCTTCGTGTCTCCGTCTCTTAAGTTCCTCGGCTGGCTTTCTCTGTCCCCGCGCAAGCATAAAAGTAGAAGTCCTCCGTTAGTCCAATCTCTCCTTCGCTTCTGAGAGACCACATCTCAACTGCCCTTTGGTTTTTCCTTGTCCCGTACCTCTACGCGCACGGAGCAACTGGAGAGCAGGTGCCTCTGGAACCCTCATCCACCTATGAACCTTGCACGGGGTGTGCGGCGATTAGGTTTTTGGGGAGCGATTCCGCGACTGCTCGTCCACGTCGCATGCGTCTTCTTCCTGGTGATCGCTCACGGAATAGCAATGTGTCTTCTTTCTGGTGCCCGTTCGTGGGACTGCACTGCGAACACCTTCCTGCATCGACTGTGATCCACGACTTCGAGCAACGCACTATGTCTGATGCGAATAGAGCCTTCGATGCCCTCAGCACAGGACCCTCCACTGGATACACTCTTAACTCTCTGATTACCGTACTTTGCGTACTTACTGTATCGATCGGTATGTCATACTTATGCTATAGCGTTTGTTAGTGATATACACATACACATATATGTCGTCACGAACCTGCTGATATTTTATTTTTGGATTAAATTGACCATGAAAATGCCTAATTATCTAACAATCCAAAAATCTAATGTTAGACAATTTTTTGTCAGTGGTTTTGCTGCTGCTTTGAAGCCGAATATCTTTGATGGCAAGAATTTCATGATATGGCGTCTCAAGATGGTGTTGTGGTTGACTGCTATGAACTGCTATCACGCCGTACGGGGGAAGCCTGAACAATTTACTCCTGAGGAGGAGCAAAAGTTCTTGGCTGCTGATAACCTGTTTCGAGGTGTTGTCATTAGTGCACTGCATAGTAAATATAAGAAAAACTACATATCTTGCATATCAGGCAAAGAAGTATGGGATGCTTTTGAGGTAAAGTTTGGAGTTTCTGATGCTGGTAGTAAACTGTACCTTATGGAGCAGCTGTATGACTATAAAATAGTTGAAAACCATTCTGTAGTGGAACAGGCTCATGAGATACAGGCGCTAGCAAAGGAACTAGAATATTTTCCATGTTTGTTGCCCGACAAGTTTGTGGCAGGCGGTATAATTGCTAAGCTGCCACCTTCGTGGAGGGATTTTGCTACTTCTCTAAAACACAAGAGACAAGAGTTTAGTGTAGTTGAGCTTATTGGATTTCTTGATGTTGAGAAGAGGGCGAGAGCAAAAGACAACCTATGGAAAAGGAGTTGAGTCTTCCGCTGCCAATATGGTGCAGAAGAAAAACTCATTTGTATCCCATAATAAAAAGAAGAGGAACATGCAAGAGAACAACAATACAAAGCCTAAGCAAACTGCTGAGTTTAAGAAGAAAAACAACAAGAAAGGTGGTGGTTGCTTTGTTTGTGGGAGTGATGAGCATTGGGCAACTGCATGCCTAGACCGCAAATATAAGCAAGAAAAGAAATCAGCAAACAGTGGTGATTAGCGAGACTGGAGGAGAAATATCTTGGTATGGTAACTCTTTACCTTTGGTTCTTTCAGTTTGTCTTTCACCTAAGTGGTGGATGGATAGCGGTGCTAATATTCATGTGTGTGCTGATGTTTATTTGTTTACTTCTTATCAGGCCAGGCGGAACTGGAGCCTTGCTGATGGGAAACGGTTCGCATACGCGTGTTCTTGGTGTTGGTACGATCGTTCTGAAGTTTACCTCGGGAAAGACGGTGCTATTAAAGAACATGCAGCAATGTCCCCTCTATCAAGAAGAATCTTGTTAGCGGTTCTCAAATGTATCGCGATGTCTTTAAAATTGTGCTTGAGTCCAATAAGTGTGTTGTGTCGAGACATGGAACATTTGTTGGAAAATGTTATGATTGTGGAGGCTTGTTCCGCTTATCTTTGCTTGATGAT
The DNA here is from genome assembly GCF_019320115.1 of Miscanthus floridulus. Lineage (NCBI taxonomy): Eukaryota > Viridiplantae > Streptophyta > Magnoliopsida > Poales > Poaceae > Miscanthus > Miscanthus floridulus. The sequence goes on along the minus strand of NC_089589.1, from coordinate 122,932,474 downwards.
GTGTGTAATAAAGTAGTAAACAATGTTAATGTTTTGGATGAGTCGAAGAATATGGCATTCACGATTTTGTCACATTAATTTTGGCTGTCTCACGCGGCTTGTAAATCTGAATTTAATCCTGAAATTTAACTTAGTCAAAGATTCTAAGTGCTAGGTGTGTGTGCAATCGAAGCAACCGCGCAAGCCTCAGAAGGCTGCTGAGGCGAGGAACTTGGCACCATTAGAACTCGTTCATTCTGATTTATGCGAAATGAATGACGAATTGACTAAAGGCGATAAACGATACTTCATGACTATTTATAGATGATTATACTAGATTTTGCTACGTGTATTTATTAAAAACTAAAGATGAAGCGTTGTATTATTTTAAAGTATATAAAACTGAGGTAGAAAATAAACTTGAGAAGAAAATTCAAACGTTTGCGGTTCGATCGCGGGGAGAATATTTCTTAAATGAATTTTTTGAGTTTTGTGCGGGGTATGGAATTATTCATGAGAGGACGCCACCTATACTCACCACAGTCCAATGGAATTATAGAGAGAAGAACCAGCACTCTAACTGATTTGGTTAATGTCATGTTAGAGATTGCGGGACTATCTAAGGAATGGTGGGGTGAGGCTATATTGACTGCGTGTCATGTCCTGAATAGGGTGCCCACAAAGAACAAAGAAATTACACCATTCGAGGAATGGGAGAAGAAGATATTAAATCTCTCTTATCCTGCGAACTTGGGGTTGTTTGGCAAAGGACAAAAAGCTAAAGCTTGGACCTAAAGACTGTTGATTATGTTTTTCTTGGTTATGCTATTCACTAGTGTGGGTTATAGATTTTTAATTATCAATTTTAGTGTTCCTTGAGATGGCTATTGATATAATCATGAAATCTAGAAACACTATATTTTTTGAGAATGAATTTCCCATGAAAAATGCACCTAGCACGACTAGGTCATGAATTTATAATTCTCCATGAGCATGAAAATTTTACTCCGATACAATAAATTGAGGAATCCTATATGCAAAATCCTAAGGAGGATGAAACTAGTCACTAAAAAAAGTAAGAGACAGAGGACTACAAAGTCTTTTGGTGATGACTATATTGTGTACCTTAGTGGATGACACACCAACGATCATTGAAGATGCGTATTACTCTTCTGATGCTGACTTATGGAAGGAAGCAGTATGAGTGAGATGGATTCTATTATGTCTAATGGAACTTGTGAAATAGTTAATCGTTCCTTGTGGGTGCAAGCCTATAGGGTGCAAATGAGTGTTCAAGAAAAAGCTTAGGCCTAATGGTACTATCGAGAGATACAAGGCAAGACTTGTGGCTAAGGGTTATACTCAAAAGGAAGGTGATGATTTCTTTGATACTTATTCACCGGTTGCCCGATTGACTATAATTCGAGTTTTGCTTTCCCTGGCAGCCTCTTATGGTCTTATCGTTCATCAAATGGACGTTAAGACAACTTTCCTAAATGGAGAGTTAGAGGAGGAGATCTATATGGATCAGTCAGGATAGGGTTTGTAGCAAATGGTCAAGAAGGACAAGGTGTGTAAATTATTAAAGTCATTATATGGTCCTAAAATAAGCTCCTAAGCAGTGGTGGCATGAGAAGTTCAACAGAACTCTAACATCTGCTGGCTTTGTTGTGAATGAAGCTGACAAATGTGTGTACTATCGGTATGGTAGGGGTGAAGGAGTTATTTTGTGCTTATATGTTGATGACGTACTGATCTTTGGATCCAGCCTCAAAGTGATTGAGGAGGTGAATGAATTTTTATCTAATAATTTTGAAATGAAAGATTTGGGAGAAGCTGATGTTATTTTTAATATCAAGCTTATGAGAGAAGGTGATGGTAGGGGTAACTCTGTTACAATCTCACTATGTGGAAAATGATGCTGAGTCACTTTAGATTTAATGACTGTGAACCTGCTCCTACACCTTATGACCCTAGTGTGCTATTGAGGAAAAAATAAGAGAATAACAAGGGATCAATTGAGATATTTTCAGATCATTGGTTCGCTCATGTATCTTGCTAGTGCAACAAGGCCTGACATCTCATTTGTTGTGTGCAAGCTAAGCCGGTTTATGTCAAACCCAGGAGATGATCACTGGCGTGCTTTTGAGAGAGTGATACGCTATCTAAAAGGCACTATGAGCTATGGTATTCGTTATACCGGACTACCCAAAGGTGCTAGAAGGCTATTGTGATGCCAACTGGATCTCTGATGCTGATGAGCTTTATGCCACAAGTGGATATGTGTTTTCGCTTAGAGGTGGTGCTGTTTCCTATGAAGTCTTGCGAAGCAGACTATCTTAACGAAGTCTACAATGGAAGCAGAACTCACAATATTAGATATCGCTGGCTCTGAGGCTGAGTGGCTTCGTGATCTTCCTTATAGATTTACCGGTTGTTGAAAAACCCATACCGGCTTATTTCTATGAACTGCTGATAACCAGACTGTGATTACGAAGGTTAACAGTTTAAAGGATAACATGAAGTCCATAAGGCATGTTAAGATAAGAGACGACTAAAATTTATCAGAAAATTGAGAAACTCTAGGAGTAATAGCAGTTGGGCTATGTTCACACGTCTAACAATCTGTCAGATCAATTCACTAAGGGTCTGTCACGCAATGTGATAGAAAGTGCATCGAGAGAGATGGGTTTAAGACCCACATGAAATTTACTATAGTGGTAACCTTTTCTATGTGATCGGAGATCCCGTGAAGTAGGATGGTGAAATAAGCTAGTAGTAAATTAGTGAGAAAAGATCCTTAGTAAGACTCATTTCTGATGCACATCTTTCCTTTCTGTAAGGCAGGTTGGTTTTTACCTTAATGTGTTCCAAGTGGCTTGCTAAAGCAAATATGTCCTACAGAACATCTTTTGAGGAACACACCTATATGAGTCAGACTGCTGGTCACAGTTTATGAGATTTGGGATGATCTCTAAATACTCATGAAAGGCACTAGAGTATGACTTATATGCTTCAAATAGAGGGGATGCCTTTTATAGCCTAGTATCAGCTATGGACTTTAAGTGACATTCACCTCACATAAAACTATCAATTCAAGGCTTAGTTCATTATTTAAGTTGTGACTGAGTGAAACTATTGCTCTAGATAGGATGCTTCAACTTAACAGTCTCCATCGAAACACTGGTATATAAAAGAAATGTGGTTCTGAGACTACTTTGTTATAAACCCTAGAGTTTGGTGGGGATTGTTGGATATATTATGGGCTTGGTCCATATAATATTTAATAAATCAATAAAACTCTATGGTCCGTAACATTAAGCGTTGTATGGTTTAATACCGTATGAGATTTTGACTGAACGTTGACTCAGCTTATTTGGTTGGAAATTATCCATCTTAATTAAGAAGCTGAGAAAAGGACACATGAGTGCCACGCGCGCCACCGTTGGCCGGGCCGGGCCGGGCTGAGGGCTGGGCGTGGGCCGGGCCAAGGCCGTGGGCATGGGCGTGGTAGGCAAGCAGGTGGCTAGCGAGCAGGCGGGCGGGCGTGGCCAGGTTTTGCCACTTAATCCACATAATTACAGGAGTTTCTCTCTTTTATGGCGGAGGCAAGTTGATTGCGCCAGTTATCGTCTCTTCGTGTCTCCGTCTCCTGAGTTCCTCGGCTGGCTTTCTCCCTTCCCGCCGCAGGCATAAAAGTAGAAGTCCTCCGTTAGTCCAATCTCCCCTTCACTTTCGAGAGACCACATCTCAACTGTCCTTTGGTTTTTCCCTGTCCCATACCTCTGCGCGCACGGAGCAATGGGAGAGCAGGTGCCTCCGGAACCCTCATCCGCCTGCGAACCTTGCACGGGGTGTGCGGCGATTAGGTTTTTGGAGAGCGATTTCACGACTACTTGTCCACGTCGCAGACGTCTTCTTTCCGGTGATCGCTCGCGGAACAACAAGGTGTCTTTTTTACTGGTGGCCGTTCGTGGGACTGAACTGCGAACACCTTCCTACATCGACTGTGATCCACGACTTCGAGCAACGCACTATGTCTGGTGCGAATGGAGCCTCCGATGCCCTCAGCATGGGACCCTCCGCTGGGTACACTCTTAATTCTTTGATTACCGTACTGTGCGTACTTACTGTATCGATCGGTATGTTATACTTGCATGCTGTAGCGTTTGTTAGTGATATACACATACACATATATGCCATCACGAACCTGCTGATGTTTTATTTCTGGATTAAATTGATCATGAAAATGCCTAATTATCTAACAATCAAGTGTGGAATATTTGTAATGGAACATTGAGGGGGTATCAATTGCCTAGAAAAACGGGATCATATCCATGCTTAGGATTGGAACTAGGGTCTCTGTTGATGTTAGATATAACAACACTTAGAAAAAACTTAATGCACATGTAATTGAACCTTTGTAGGTTTTTATAACTAAATTTGGCCTTAGTTCTTCAAGAAGATAATTCACCTCCTGTTAGGCGCCGTCACCGTCTCTTTCATATATAAGTCCACCCAAAAGACTCTATAATATATTGACTATTCCGCGAATTCTAATAATCTCGTACACATGGTTCATGTATTATTTCAAAATTTTGGTGTGATACCATATGACTATTTCTGACAAATGCTTGATGATGACATGAACTTGGACAGACCTAGCGCACTAGTCAAAACGAAAGGATGATACTAGAAGAAATTCAATCCTGCATATATGGGGGGAAATCATATCAAATTCGAGATAGAGTTTCTCCCCTAATGTTTAAGTCGTCGACAAACTTTTAAAGATTGGCGCGTAATGGACTTCTAAAGACCGAGACCTAGTCATGTAATGTGAAATCTTCGATATATTTCAAGACATTGAATATGTAAGTGCATCTAGCCCTTTAGTGGGTTTTGGTAAACTGAATGACAACACAATTAAAGGTCTAATAAGCTTGCTAAGTGTTGAATAGGAAATTGAGTCTATTGCATATACTTGTGGGTTGTGTATTAACAAGTATATACAAGGTTCAACTAGTAGGCAAACTTGATGATATGCCATATTGTGTTAAAGTGAATGCCAAACCATGTATTGTTGTATTGGAAGTTTATGGAAGAAATCTAGTTCAAGCAAAAGACAACAATAGCAAATGGAATCAATGAAATGACTTCTATGTTGTGGGATATCATAGCATCATGTGAAAGCAAACATATTTGGTAAATAACAATGTATAGTGGATATAAGTCGGTCTCTATATTAGTTTGCTTAGATGGATGAATATATGAAATATCAATTGGAATGTCAAGTCAAAATGAGAAGGGAATAAGGAATCGTGAATTAGCTTGACCATATTGATGTTGATCCATGTATGTCTCTATGTGAGACAAACTGAAGCTTAATTGATCTCAACATTCATATCTAGAAAATATTCAAGCACGGATCAAAATATTGAAGAAATGGTTTTCAATGGATGCTTAATATAATGTAACTTAAGTATGGCTTGATAGGGTGAAGATAGCAAGGAAAGGGCTTTGAGGTACTAAGCGGAGGTGAAGGGCAAGCGATGTCTTGGCGATCGAGGTACCATAGCTAAGGTGAAGAAGAGAGTACTTGCATTGAGTCGAGGTACTATTCAAGCTATGAGGAGTCATATTGTGTTGAGGATCAAATCATTAGTGGAAGTGATTTGAAGCCATGAAGGTGAACTCATATGTATGAAAATGGTTTCAAGTCACATAATCAAGGTATAATGAGAATGAGGAAAAACATATTCGATAATAGAAGTCCTCAATTACCAAATGAAGCGGCAACCAGCTCAAAGGCATTTATATTCTTTTATGCTTTGAATTTGAGTTTAAGGAAAAGCCGTACTATAAAGAGGGATTCTAGTACAGTTGGTCAACTGTGTAACCAGATGCTCAAAACTACAGATCTATATCCTCTTACCCAGCCAAAGCAGCCAGCCAAAAATCTCCAGATTCTACCTGTATTGGCTAGGGCGGTAGTGCCACCCTATGAGGGCGGCAGTGTCGCCCATAAATGACCGTTGGGACCCACAAGGTATAAATACTATTTGGGCCGGCCCACAACATAGAGGCTTCTTCTCCAATGGTTCAATTCGAAACTGAACAGACCAAAGCTCACCTCTCTCTCCTCCATTGTTGCTCCTTCAAGCTCCTAAGCAATCCTTGATTTCCATCATCAAAACTTGAGAGAAAAGGCAGCAAAATTCGATTGGAGAGCAGATCCACTGATTCCCAAAGTCTAAGAGCATTTGGTTCACGTTTGGCCGGTGGTTCTAGGGTTTGTTACTCTTAGAGCTTGCTTCTAGCCGGCTAGGCGTCGTCCTTGTGCTTGCCAACTTCTATGGCAACCTTGGGAGGTTTGTAACCATATCCTACAGCTAAGAAATTACCCCTCACTTCAAGAGTTTATTCTCTTGATTTGAGAACGAGGGCAAGGCAAGCCTTGGTGGCAAGCCAATCTTTTTGTGGATGCCTCAACAACGTGGACTTAGGTAAGCCTTGGTGGCGAGCTGAACCATGGGATAAATTTTGTCTCGCGTGCTTCACTTTGTATTCTTGCTGGTTCAGCTCTTTACTAGCTGATTGTTAGGGTTTGGTAGTTCGATCCTCTCTTATGTGAGATTTCTGTGGTATCCAGTCTTCGAACTGGATTTTGTTTTTCTATTGCAGGATTGAGCAGTTGAGAGGGTCAGGTTACTATTTGTGTAATCTCAACACTATCTGCTTTATTTTTGAAGAGCGGCAGTGCCGCCCTATAAGGCTGGCAGTGCTGCCCTCTGTTCTAACTGAGTTTCGAGTTGAATTTATAGGATTGAGCAGCTGAGAGGGTCAGGTTACTATCTGTGAAATCTCAACGCTGTCTGCTTTATTTTTGAAGAGCGGTAGTGCCACCCTATAAGGCCGGCAGTGCCGCCCTCTATTCTAACAGAGTTTCGAGTTGAATTTTTATAGGCCTATTCACCCCCCCTCTAGGCCTCCTAAGCGACATCAAGGTTCTTTCAGTTGGTATCAGAGCTTGGCTCTCAATTTCGGGTTTAACCACCTTGAGAGAACAATGTCGACAAGTGATGAGGTATCTCTAGAACTTTTACTTTTAGATGTCTTAAATTATACATCTTAGTCTGCTAGCGTGCTTGATGTTTTTAGGACCATGGGCCCTCAAATAGAGCAGATTGTAGATATGAACATTTCACCTCCTCATGATGATTTGATCTACCTATCTAGAGAGGAAGTGAAATGCTTATAACTCAATGCTCAAGCTGCTAATGTCTTATTTAGTGCTTTTAGTGAAGATGTACTTGTGCTATCATATTTGGAGATGGTAAACCACTTGGTGATGCTCATATCATTTGGACCACGCTTATGAAAATGTATGGAAACTCCAAATGTGAAGAGAGCAACCTCTCATTGGAAAACCCACTTGAGGAATCCTCAACTTTATCGACAAATGATGAGCCTCAAGTGATTCTCTCAAAAGCCTATTTGATCATACCACATCCACTTCCTCGCCAACATATGACTTATTGGATGGTAATGAAATAGTTGGTGAGAACAATATTTTTACATGTGGTACTTCCTACTTTCTTTAGTTCTTATGAGACTAACATTTTGAAGGAAGAAGAAGCTTATGATCGGTGGAAGCCAAATGATGAATCCACCTTACCAAGAAGCTCAACTCTCTATACCACTTCACATATCGGTCTCATAGGCAAAGAAAGAGAAGAAAGTGGCAAGTGAGAGTGAGAGTGAGAGTGACAATGGTAGTGATGATGATGAGATCAATCAACACCTTGCACGTCTAAGCAAGAAAGACAAGTTGATAGTGATCAAGTTCATAGAGAAGATTCAAGAGCAAGAAGAAGATCTCTACAAGCAAGAAGAGCTTCTCAGTTGAAAAGATCAAATGCTAGGAGAAGTTGACCAAAAATCATGAAAAGCTTAAGTGCTCTCATGCTAGCTTGGTCCAAAGGTATGAAAACTTGTTAATTGAGCAAACTCATACTATTAACTCTCTATCTTATGTTGCTCAATTAGAAGATCAGAATTATATGCTCAAAGATAAGTTGGAAAAAGCTTACTAGCAAAAATGAGACTTTGCAAGAAAGTCATGATGGGCTTCTGTGCTCTCATGAGAAGCTTATGGAGTCTCATCTCATGCTAGAAGTTGCTCATGAGATTGTGGTAACAACGGTAAAATTATACCAACCTCACACTCACAAATGCACATATATACAAGGTTCATCTATTTTATCATGTGCTAACAAGTGTTGCTCTCAAGCAAGCCAACCTTCCATTGAGCATGTAATTGTAGAAACTTGTGATGATTCCATTGCAAAAGAAAATGAACAGCTCAAGGAAGAAGTTGAAATGCTAAAAAGGGACTTGATTCAATGGAATGGGCAAGTGCAATGCTCAACCTTCTCAAGATAACCATGAAGACATGGTGAAGAAGCTTGAGAAGGGATCAACCGATGTATGCATCAAGCCTTATCAAAAGGGTTACAAGTCCAACAATGGCAAAGTGAAGGGGATACTTAAAGAAGTGCAATCTGTCCAGAATGCAGTAGTTTCAGCCAGCTGCACAGACGGCGGCAGTGCCACACCCTAAGGGCGATAGTGCCGCACCTGGACAGAATAGGAAAGTTCCCAAGGACCATCAAGGTGCAACATCAATCAAAGAAGACTCTCATCACTTGCTTCAAGTGCAAGAAAGACTGGTCATCATGTCAGAGATTGCCCCTTGAAGAAAGAAGAGAAGGGCATGAGCAAGATCCAAGAGAAGAAGTTGTCTCATGTCAAGTTCTCCAACATGCGACACAATGCTTTTATGTGTTCCAACAAGGTTGATGATCAAGCCACACTTCCAAAGAACCAGACAAGAAGCAAGAGGAAGTGTTATGGTTGTCATGAGAAGGGACATGAAATTGGCTCATGTCCTAATAAGAAAAGTGAAGGCTTGTCATCATCAACAAAGAGGTTCATTAGCAAGGTAGCAAGCAAAGTGCAAGAAGAGAAGGCTAGAAAGAACAAGAACCGTCTATGCTACACTTGCAAAGGAAAGGGACATTTAAGTAAGGATTGTCCCATGGGTAACACTTCTAAGCTCAACTTGTCAATTGATTTAAATATGTTTAGGAGGCCCAAAAATGACACTTGTGCTAGAAAGGTGATTGGTTCACCATGTGCTAGCACATAGGCCATTTAGGGTGCTTAAGTCTCTTGTGACTAACCATAATGGACCCAACATAGTTTGGGTACCAAATTAAGCTTAGTAAGTGTTGTAGGTACTTGAAGGTGATATGAAGCTTCGGGGTGCTTGAGCAAGTTGATTGAAAATATTCACTCAAGCTATCAATCAATTCACATTGCATATTCTTATATGGTTGACCCAAAGATGATCAATTGGAAATACTTCAAACTTCATATTCACCTCGGTAACTAGTACCTAACCCTTGCTAGCTAGCCACTTGACGTGTGTAGTCTCTAGTAGTTCACAAATATATTTGTGTTTGTGAATTATTAAGAGTGGCTAGAGTACTTCAAGTCTGTCACACCCTAGAAAATTTCATTTTTTTAAAATAGCCAAATTGATTTATTTAAGCAATTTTTGTGAGCATTGAACCTAGGGAAATAATAGTTTTATGGAATTAAAATCAATTATAAGGTAGTAACCTCTTGATGCATACATGCTGCTGCATATTCATTCTTGGGATGATTGGTTTGACCAAATTTGAAAACAAGAATTCAAATCCATTTGAAAAATACTTTTGTAAAACTCTAGAAAATAAAAAGAAAAAGAAATTTCCTTTCCCTTCCCTCCCTTCCTCAGTTTCGGCCCGTAGGCCCTTTCTTCCCCGCGGCCCGCTCGCTTTTCCCCCTCTTCCCTTTCTTGGGCTGGCCTAGCTCGGCCAGGCAACCGCCGTCGCTCTCTCGGCCCAGCTCGGCCGCAACTGCATGGCCCAAGCCAACGCGCCGGCCTAGCACCAGCTCGCCTAACCATTGCCTGCGTGCCTGCGCCCCGCGCCCAGCCAGTGATCCGCCTGGCCCCACCTAGTCGGGCGCCTGTCTCCTTCCTTCCGCAACCGTCGCGCGAGCCGCAACCATCGCCCACTCCTAGCATCGTGGGCGCAGTCGCCCCACGCCCGGCCTCTACAAAAAGGGTGCACAGTGACCCCGCGCGCACCCCTGCTGCCTATCCCCGCTCCCATTTCGCACTCGCACGAGCCAGTGGACGCCGAAAATCCGCCGCGCCGAGGATCGCCGAGATCCGCCGTCCGCCACTCCGTGCGAACCGCCGTCCCCGAGCCGCGTTTCGTCCCTGATTGAAGTCGCGGTGAGCTTCGCCTTGTTTCCCTATATCTCCCCATGCCATTTAATTCGAGTTTTGAGGCTTCTAGAGCCTTTGCCGCATGCGCCCGTGTGCTTCGGCCGCCAGGCCATGGCGACCACCGTGCCAACCAGCGTCCACCGGCCCCATTCTCGGCCTGGCCGAGGTCTCCTTCACCCCCTCTATCCCTCAGTGTTCTCAGATGCGAAAATCGAGGCTTCTAGGCCTTATTTCCCGTGCGCCGGTGAGGTCCTTGTCGTCGGCCATGGCAGTGCGAATCCAGGCCGTCCCTTGATTGATCGATGGCCCAGAATTGACCCGTTCAAATTTCGTTAGCTTCGTAATTTCATAATCTACATGTTAGTATCACTGTTAATCAAGTTTGTAACTTTAAAATTTCATGGTTAGGATTAATTAAATAAAGTGCTATAGGAAAGCCCGTTTAATTCCTAACTTTCGCGTTTTAGCTTCGATTTTCGTGAACTTCGCGTTGACGTGATCATAGCGAGACGTAGATTCTTTTCATAAACATTTTATCTTGTTTTCTATACTGTTGGTGTATTGTTCTAACTGTAGGATTGTTTGCTTTGCCTGAATGTTCCTGGAATGTTGTGTGTTTCCGTGTTGGTCATGTTCAGACAGTGAGGAGAACGTTGGAGACCAAGAGTTCTTCGACGACCAGTAGGATCAGCAGGAGTTTGTGAACCTAAGGCAAGTATAGCATGGGCCTACCTTGATGTTCTATTCACTTTAATCATTTACTCAGGTGTATGTGTCTAAATTGATAACCTTAAGGACATCCTAGTTATTTGATGCCATGTTCTCTTGACTCCTTTGGGTTAATTGCATTTGGGTAGATTGCTAGTGCTCTAACTGAACATGATCTATACATTGGTTAATGGTTCTATGGAACTAAAGGTAAAACATGCTTTATAACATCTGATCCATAGGGCTGAAGGAGCAAAAGACTTTTGATCATGTTGCTTAAGGACTTATCTCTCGGCAAAAGCTAGGGACTGATAGTGCAACCGTGAGAGTCATATGGCTCTGACTGTAGCTCAGTAATAGGACCTTTTCTAGCTTATTAGAGGTTATCTTTATGGCGCAAGAGGGGCTTGCCACGTTGGGTATAGGACTGTCCTCTGTTCCTATGTGTATAGCCGCGATGGATATGTGCCATAGGAAAGAGGGGTTTCCTACATCTACCTGCCGAGGAAACCTAGCGGCCTCTAACGTGTTAGAGAAACCTATGAAGTGGCTTCATAGTATACCCTGCCCTGCTCACCTTGGCAGTGACATGGGAGTAATTAACCCGGGCATATGGGAATCATGACTCACGGTGAACTGTGCACCACCTCTGCAGAGAGGTTACAAACTGTTATAACAAGCCATGCTCACGGTCACGAGCGGCCCGGAAAACTCACAGAATAATTGGTTACTCATTGTTGTTCATTTATGATGGTTTATGATGATATGATCCAAATGATGCTGATATCTGATTAAGTGGGTTTAAATGGGAGCTTAAGCATAACTTGATAATCACTGATGATAAAATCTTGACCTACTAAAAGTGCGAACAGCAGTAAACCAGTGTTATCCTTTTTGAGCCTCATGAACCACATGTTATCTTATTGAGTACGAGATGTACTTACGCTTGTTTACTTTCTATATTTGGATAAAAATCCTGGATGGGTAACGGATGACGACGTGTATGAGGAGTTTCCTGAGGATTATTAGGTTTGTGGTCAACCAGTTGACCTTCCCTGTGATGGTGTTCCACGAGAGAGTTATCTTTTATTTTCCGATGTGGTGTGTAAGACTAAGTTATGTTATTATCGTGATGTAAGATATACTGTGGTGATACTCTTTTATAATTTGTCAGCTTGTGTGTGTGACTGATCCCTAGGCATACATGAGTTAGTGCATTCAATTTTATCCTTAAAATTGGGTGTCACAAATTAATATCAGAGCCGTGTTGACTGTTAGGACGCAAGCCTAGTTAGAAATGGTCGTTTTAGCATCTTTGCTCCTCTGGTTTCATGCTTACTGTCTTATTCTTGTTATTTTATTAAAACATTTATACTTTTCATACCTAAATCTATTATATAAAATTATTGATTCTAATTTCATCTTACTCTAAATCTATAGATGTCTCAGTAACCCAAAGACCGCCTGTCTCAGCACTGTAGGCTACCGCGCCATGTTCACCCCCTCGTGCTCCACAGGCGGAGAAGGAGATTATGATCATCTCCGATGATGAAGAGATGGCTACCCCGACACCTGCACCTGCTCCTACTCCAGCTGTTGCACCTGCCTATCCTACTGTAGCTACCCCTGAGGAGTCATCAGCTACTTCACCTATACCAGTGCCATCCCCAGCTGTCCTTGAGGTGGATGAGGAGATAGGCTAGATGTGCAAGTACTACTTCAAGCCAGCCCCGGAGACGGCCTACTACCACACCCTCCTCACCCATGTGCTGGATGACTACTATCCCTGATCTGCATGCCTCCATCAGCTATCATTGTGCAGAGTACCAGCATCCTTTGGAGGCAACCTTTTGGAAGGTAGAGCTGGTTGTCACTACTTGGAATGACATTAAGAATGGACATGAGGTGGAGACTATCCACCGTGCCACTGCCAGGAGGGCCCATGCATTGGATGGCATGGAAGATGCAGCGCAAGACGCCTACATCTACTACCATGGTCGTCGTTTTGAGGCCATGAGGGAGGATCAGTTTCAGGTTCCTTCCTCACAATGATCATGAGGGTGTTTGGTTGGTCTTGGCACCACCCGAGAGTGACCCAACTCTAGAAGCAACAGTGCAGCATGTTCATAGCCATGCAGGGGGTGGATGAAGAAGTCAAGGGAGAGCTGCGTGCATCACAGAGGGCCGAGAGACACCTCCAGATGCAAGTTGATGAACTACGTGCTTAACTTGGGCAGCCACTGATCTACAAGAAGAAGCGCCGGTCGTTCACCATGATTGACACCGCCCTATAGGTGTTAGGTGTCTTGTTTAAGATTACAACGTTGTTAGTTCGTGAGTCATGTTTAGACTTGTTGGTCTTGTGAACTTTGATGATTAGATGTTTTAATTTATGAACTTGGTTGATTTGGAGTTTGGTTGTTTGCTGGAATTTTGTGGGCATGTCCACAACTTCCTTAGGTTGGAATCTTAAGTTTAGATGAAATCTTAAAGCAGATGGTTTGGTTTATCTTATCTCTGCTGTGCTGTTTTCTGGAGCAGCCTGTGTTCTTTATTTTGTATCTCAAAATCTAGGGCTGTCAAAAATTCTGAAATTTTTGTGGAGATAACTAGACTTCTGTATATTTCAAATGTCTCTGGAATCACATCAAAAGCTGTTCAGGTTTGTGAGATCTAGTTGTCACAAGTTGATGTTCCTACACAGACTGGAACCTAGAACAGATTCGGTTTAGCTCTATTTTTGACCATGTGTATGCCAGAATCTATAAAAGTGGTCTAAATAAAAGTTGTAGCTGATCTCCTATGCTTTCCAACCATTCTTGGTACACCTCTGTTGGATCTCTGAAACTCGAGTTATGATAGATTTACTGAACTGCTGTATATGAATCTTGTCTAGAAAAATTTCAGCATTGTTTCTTATCTTTTATAAGCTCTCTATAATTTGGAAAATCTCTAAAATTTTGCGCATTTGTTGGAAAGCAGATGGCCGCAAGAGGTGGAAGAGGCAGAGGCCATGGTCGTGGACATGATGCTCTCATTAATCCACCACCACCGCCACAAGTGACTATGGAACAGTTGATGAGAATGCAAGCGCAGTTGATTCAAGCCATGATGCAACGCTTGGATAACGAGCCTGCAAGAGTACCACCGCCTGTTCAGGTCAGAGATAAGTGTGGAGAGTTTATGAAGGGTCACCCACCGGTGTTCACCCATGCCTCAGACCCTATGGAGGCAGATGATTGGTTGCGTGCTGTGGAGAAGCAACTTAACATAGCACAATGCAATGATCTTGAGAAGGTGTTGTATGCTTCTGGTCAACTCTAGGGAGCAGCTCAGGATTGGTGGGATTCTTTTCAGTATGGACGCCCCAACAACGCTCCTGCTATCACCTGGCAGGAATTCAAGGACAACTTCCGGTCATATGATATCCCCAATGGACTGGTGGAATTGAAGCAAGAGGAATTCAGATCCCTTAAGCAAGGATCCATGACTATGGCGGAGTATCGTGATAAGTTCGCACAACTATCACGCTATGCTCCAAATGATGTAGTGGATAACAAGAATAAGCAACGCCATTTCCTTAAGGGACTCTATGATGGACTGCAGCTTCAGCTGATGTCCAACACCTACCCTAACTTGTAGTCTTTGGTGAACCGCGCTATTGTGATTGACGATAAGCGCAAAGAGATGGAAGCTAAGAAGAGGAGGCTTCAAGGGAAAGCTTCTGGAAGCAACACATGCCCACATGCTTATCTCCAGCAGGGTTTTCAGCAGAGGAATCAAGGACCATCTAATCAGGGAAATCATGGTTAGTATCCTCAGTGCAGTCAGTTCCAGCAACGCCCTCAGTATCAGCAATAGTTTGGAAATCAACGTCCCCACAACAGACCAGCAACTTGGCAACACGCCAGGGAGTGCCCAACAATGCTCCTGTGAAGAGTGGTGCACCCAACAATCCCAACGCCTGCTATCGCTGCGGAGAAGTAGGGCCACTATGCTCATCAGTGTCCTAAGAAGCAGGACCAGCAAGCTCCTTAGAATCAGAATGGCAATCAGAAGTTCAACTGCTCGACCACCTCACACTACTAAAGTGAACTATGTGTCATCTGATGCAGCTCAGGAGACTGCCTGAGGTCATGTTGGGTACGTTCAGCGTCAACTCTATCTCTGCTACAGTACTTTTTGATTTCGGTGCTTCGTATTCATTTATTTCCCAAGCTTTTGTTAGAATGCATAGCATACCTTTGTGTGCCATGAAAAACCCTATACTAGTAAATTCACCAGGAGGTAGTATGCCCTGCTTCATATTGGAGTCCCTCAACTAGCATTTCCTTCAGGGGGGTAGACTTCAAAGTGAAACCTATTGTGTTGAGAACAGCAGGAATTGATCTTATTCTGAGAATGGATTGGATGAAACAACACCGGGCAGTGATTCAGTGTCAGTAGAAATCTATTATTGTGACATCACCCAATAGAGATAGAATCCGTGTAGAAGTGATAGTGCATGCTCAGCCAACAGCCACTATAAATCAGTTGGATGGTGATGCCAATGAACAAGATCATGTTGTGGAGGTATTTCTGGATGTTTTTTCCGATGACTTGCCAGGTATGCCACCTGACCGTGACATTAAATTCATTATTGAATTATTACCTAGAACTGCACCAATAGCTAAATGTTCATATAGAATGGGGGTTAATGAATTAGAAGAGCTTAAGAAACAACTAAAAGTGTTGCAAGAAAAAGGTTTCATACGCCCCAGTTCTTTCCCATGGGGGGCACCTGTGATCTTTGTGGATAAATTTGTGGTGGTATTCATAGATGACATACTGATATTCTCCAAGACTGAAGAAGAACATGCTGAACATATAAGGTTGGTCTTGCAAAAGCTTAGAGAACATAAGTTGTACGCTAAGCGGAGCAAGTGTGAGTTTTGGTTGAAGAATGTCTCTTTTCTGGGTCATGTTGTCTCCAATGGTGGAATAGCAGTGGATCCAGGCAAAGTGCAAGATGTATTGAATTGGAAACCACCAACCAATGTAAGTGAGATTCGTAGCTTTTTGGGATTGGCTGGATATTACAGGAGATTCATTGAAGGTTTTTCAAACTTGCTAAGCCTATGACAACATTGTTGGAAAAGAATGCTAAGTATGTATGGTCGGATAAATGCCAGGCAAACTTTGATGGGCTAAAGAAGAGATTGACTACAACTTCAGTATTGATTTTGCCCGACTTAAGCAAGAACTTCTCTATATATTGTGATGCATCCCGTTTGGGCCTTGGATATGTGCTTATGCAAGAAGGAAGAGTGGTGGCATATGCATCTAGACAATTGAGGAAGCATGAGTTGAATTACCCTACTCATGACTTGGAATTGGTAGCTATGGTACAAGCTTTGAAAATCTAGAGACATTATCTGATTGGGCATAAGAGTGATATCTATACAGATCATAAGAGTTTAAAGTATATCTTTACCCAGTCAGATCTGAATCTGAGACAACGTCGTTGGTTAGAATTGATTAAAGACTATGACTTGGAAGTGCATTATCATCCGGGAAAAGCAAATGTTGTAGCTGATGCACTTAGCAGGAAGAGTTATGCTAATGGACTTGGGATGACATTTATGTCCGCAGAGTTGTGTGCTGAAATGGAGCATCTCAACTTGAGTTTTGTCACTAATGCAATAGAATTGGTGATAGAGTCTACATTGGAGCAAGAGATACGCAAAGGTCAATTAGAGGATGAAAAACTAAAAGAGATAGCAGAGAATGTAGTGCTTGGAAAGGCATCAGGATTCAGGATGGATGAGAATGG
Organism: Miscanthus floridulus; assembly: GCF_019320115.1. Lineage (NCBI taxonomy): Eukaryota > Viridiplantae > Streptophyta > Magnoliopsida > Poales > Poaceae > Miscanthus > Miscanthus floridulus. The sequence continues at coordinate 122,915,636 of NC_089589.1, read as the reverse complement.
TACTCTTTGGTTCGGAAAAAGGACATGTGTACCTGAAGTGAAGGCTATCCATGATGCAATTCTGCAAGAGGCCCATGAGTCTACTTATTCTATACATCCTGGAAGTACAAAGATGTATTTGGATCTCAAGGAGAAGTATTGGTGGTATGGTTTGAAGAGAGATGTGGTAGAGTATGTGGCTTTGTGTGACACTTGTCAAAGAGTGAAAGCTGAGCATCAAAGACCTGTAGGGTTGTTACAACCAATGAAGATTCATGAATGGAAATGGGAAGAAGTTGGTATGGATTTTATCGTAGGTTTGCCCCGCACTCAAAGATGTTATGATTCAATTTGGGTAATAGTAGATCGACTCACCAAGGTTGCTCATTTTTTACCAGTCAAGACTACCTATACGGGTGCAAGGCTAGCAGAGTTGTATATGGAAAGAATAGTGTGTTTACATGATGTTCCCAAGAAAATTGTGTCGGATAGAGGCACTTAATTTACATCGCAATTCTGGCATAAAGTACATAGATCTTTGGGGACAAAGTTGAATTTTAGTTCTGCTTACCATCCACAAATTGATGGACAGACTAAAGGATCAACCAAATTTTGGAAGATATGTTGAGAGCTTGTGCACTATAGTATGGTAATTGTTGGGATAAGAGTCTGCCATACGCAGAGTTCTCGTACAACAACAGTTACCAGAAGAGTCTCAAGATGGCACCTTTTGAGGCATTGTATGGACGTAAATGTAGAATGCCTTTGTTCTGGAATCAGACTGGTGAAACTCAAGTGTTTGGACCCGATGTCCTTAGAGACACGGGAAGAACAAGTGAGAATGATTAGAGACAACTTAAGAGTGGCTTAGTGCCGACAGAAGAGTTACACTGATACTCGCAGAAGAGAGCTGACTTTTGAAGTTGGAGATTATGTGTATTTGAAGGTGTCACCAATGAGAAGTGTGAAAAGATTCAATATGAAGGAAAAGTTGGCACCAAGGTATATAGGACCTTTTAAGATCCTAGAGAGACGTGGAGAAGTAGCCTATCAATTGGAACTGCCTGAAAGTTTGTCAGGTGTGCATGATGTGTTCCATGTTTCTCAATTGAAAAAGTGTTTGAGGGTGCCAGAAGAGCAGATTCCTTTGGAAGAGCTTGCTGTTAAGGAAGATCTTACATATGAAGAGTATCCGATAAAGATCTTGGAAACTATCGAAAGAGTTACAAGAAGCCGAACTATAAAGATATGCAAGGTGCAGTGGAATCGGTATACAGAGGATGAAGCTACTTGGGAAAGAGAAGAGGATCTGAGAAAGTCTTATCCCCAACTGTTTGAGTAAGCAATCATCCGAATCTCGAGGACGAGATTCATCTTATGGGGGATAGAATTGTCACACCCTAGAAAATTTTCATTTTTTTAAAATAGCCAAATTGATTTATTTAATCAATTTTTGTGAGCATTGAACCTAGGGAAATAATAGTTTTATGGAATTAAAATCAATTATAAGGTTAGTAACCTCTTGATGCATACATGCTGCTGCATATTCATTCTTGGGATGATTGGTTTGACCAAATTTGAAAACAAGAATTCAAATCCATTTGAAAAATACTTTTGAAAAACTCTAGAAAATAAAAAGAAAAAGAAATTTCCTTTCCCTTCCCTCCCTCCTCAGTTTCGGCCCAGCAGGTCCTTTCATTCCACGCGGCCCGCTCGCTTTTCCCCCCTCTTCCCTTTCTTGGGCTGGCCCAGCTCGGCCAGGCAACTGCCATCGCTCTCCCGGCCTAGCTCGGCCGCAACTGCACGGCCCAGCCAACGCGCTGGCCCAGCATCGCGCGCCTAACCGCTGCCACACGCCTGCGTCCCACGCCCAGCCGCTGACCACGTGGCCCTACCTGTCAGCCCCGTCTCCTTCCTTCCGCAACCGTCGTGCGAGCCGCAACCGCCGCCCTCTCCTGGCATCGTGGGCGTGTCGCCCTACGCCCGGCCTCTACAAAAAGGGTGACGTGACCATGCGCGCACCCCTGCTGCCTATCCCACTCCCATTTCGCACTCGCACGAGCCGTGGATGCCGAAAACCACCACGCCGAGGATCGTCGGGATCCACCGTCTGCCCCTCCGCGCGAACCGCCATCCCCGAGCCGCGTTCGTCCTCGATTGAAGTTGCGGTGAGCTCTGCCTTGTTTCCCTATATCTCCCCATGCCATTTAATTCAAGTTTTGAGGCTTCTAGAGCCTTTGCCACGTGCGCCCGTGTGCTTCGGCCGTCGGCCATGGCGACCACCGCGCCAACCGCCTCCACCGGCCCCATTCTCGGCCTAGCCAAGGTCTCCTTCACCCCCTCTATCCCTCGGTGTTTTGGATGCGAAAACTGAGGCTTCTAGGCCTTGTTTCCCGTGCGCCGGTGAGGTCCTTGACGTCGGCCATGGCAGCGCCGCCGTCAGGCCACTGTTCCGGCCGGCTTCTCCCTCTCTCTCTTCCCTTCTCCAATCCAGGCCGTCCCTTGATTGATCGATGGCCCAGAATGGCCGATACCCTTTCACCCTGGCAGTTTTGCTTAAGAGTCCCTCGGTTTCGGATGAATTGAACCCGCCATCCCTAGCGTAGTTTCAAGAGTACGCTTTCTCGTTTTGAAAACGTAAAGTGCACTGTTTTAGTCCAAAATACGTTTTCAGTATTTATAGAAATGCCACTAGATTTATTTTGCTCATAAAAACTTCGTTTTAGCTCCGAATTGACCCGTTCAAATTTTGTTAGCTTCGTAATTTCATAATCTACGTGTTAGTATCACCGTTAATCAAGTTTACAACTTTTAAATTTCATGGTTAGGATTAATTAAATAAAGTGCTATAGGAAAACCCGTTTAATTCATAACTTTCGCATTTTAGCTCCGATTTTCGTGAACTTCGCGTTGACGTGATCAGTAGCGAGACGTAGATTCTTTTCATAAACATTTTATCTTATTTTCTATACTATTGGTGTACTAGTTCTAACTGTAGGATTATTTGCTTTGCATGAATGTTCCTGGAATGTTGTGTGTTGCCAGTGTTGGTCGTGTTCAGACGGTGAGGAGAACGTTGGAGACCAAGAGTTCTTCGACGACTAGCAGGATCAGCAGGAGTTTGTGAACCAAGGCAAGTATAGCATGGGCCTACCTTGATGTCCTATTCACTTTAATCATTTACTCATGTGCATGTGTCTAAATTTGATAACCTTAAGGACATCCTAGTTATTTGATGCCATGTTCCCTTGACTCCTTTGGGTTAATTGCATTTTGGTAGATTGCTAGTGCTCTAACTGAACATGATCTATACATTGGTTAATGGTTCTATGGAACTAAAGGTAAACCATGCTTTATAACATCTGATCCATAGGGCGAAGGAGCAAAAGACTTTTGATCATGTTGCTCCCGGCCCTGCATAAGGACTTATCTGTCGGCAAAAGCTGAGACCGATAGTGCAACCGTGAGAGTCATATGGCTCCTGACTTTAGCTCAGTAATAGGACCTTTTCTAGCTTGTTAGAGGTTACCTTTATGGCGCAAGAGGGGCTTGCCACGTTGGGTATAGGACTGCCTCTGTTCCTATGTGTATAGCCGCGATGGATATGTGCCATAGGAAAGGAGGGTTCCTACATCTGCCTGCCGAGGAAATCTAGCGGCCCTAACTTGTTAGAGAAACCTATGAAATGGCTTCATAGTGTATCCTGCCCGCTCACCTTGGCAGTGACATGGGAGTAATTAACCCGGGCATATGGGAATCATGACTCGTGGTGAATGTGCACCACCTATGCAGAGGGTTACAAACTGTTATAACAGCCGTGCTCACGGTCACGAGCGGCCCGGAATACTCACAGAATAATTGGTTACTCATTGTTGTTCATTTATGATGGTTTATGATGATATGATCCAAATAATGCTGATATTGATTAAGTGGGTTTAAATGGGAGCTTAAGCATAACTTGACAATCACTGATGATAAAATCTTGACTTACTAAAAGTGCTAACAGCAGTAAACCAGTGTCATCCTTTTTGAGCCTCATGAACCCCATGTTATCTTGTTGAGTACGGGATGTACTTACACTTGTTTACTTTCTATATTTGGATAAAAATCCCAGATGGGTAATAGATGACAACGTGTATGAGGAGTTTCCTGAGGATTATTAGGCTTGTGGTCAACCAGTTGACCTTCCCTGTGATGGTGTTCTACGAGAGAGAGTTATCTTTTATTTTCTGCTGTGATGTGTAAGACTAAGTTATGTTATTATCATGATGTAAGATACACTGTGATGATACTCTTTTATAATTTATCAGCTTGTGTGTGTGACTGATCTCTGGGCACACATGAGTTAGTGCATTCAATTTTATCCTTAAAATTGGGTGTGACAAAGTCTTAATGAATCATTTTCCATATGATGCTTTTAATGGCTCTCTAGTAGAGCAAGATCTTATTCATGTTGTAGGTAATGAGGAATCACCTTGTGGGGCAATCAAGAAAATGGCCATTGATGATATAAGACCACAAGAAGTACATGCTACAAAAGTAGAAGCTCCTCAAGTTGCTGCTTGTACCAAATTCCGCTGACAACTCTGATGCAGAGGTGCAGCACACCCCTGCTGCAAATCAGCAGGGCGGCAGTGCCACACCCAAGGGTGGTAGTGCCGTCCCTCCTACATTGGAGCAGCTGACTCCTACTCTAGTTCATGGACAAATCTACAACCTTCATATGTGCAAGATGAAGATGAAAAGATCACCTCATCCATTACAATCAAGAAGGGTGGTAACATCTAAATCTCAAGTGCAATTTATTTGAAACTAAACTCCTTTGTATCTTGTGTAGCCACTTAGGATAATAGAAGCACTTGAGATATTCATTGGTTGCCTGGTCATAGAATAGAAATATGATCAAAACTGAATTGATCATCCACACCAAGCAACATAGATGACTTGACTTTCCTTTGTGGACTTCAAACCAAGAAAAACAAGATGAAGCAAGTTTATGTTCGTGCACATTATGAGTTGGTTTGATGGATTTGGAATCTTGGTACACATTGGAGGATACAAGTAGATTTCAAAATGGCCAAGAATAAAGAATCAAGCTCAAGTCAAGAACTTCCTACTTGATGGAATCTTATCATATGTTAGATTGCCAAATTCTCATTCTCATCTTATGGGCATCTACATGTTATAATGGTTGTGAGTATCTCTTGGCATAGTTCAAATTGATTACACTATTGTTGCCTATGACCTAGACATAGAGTGAAAATCTCAAGTTCTTAAATAAATAAAGTGCTATGTGAGAAATTCAAATACTTAGAGCACTTATAAAAGAAGATTTTAATATATGGCTAGAGTTGTGAGACTAATCTTTCTCTCTAAGTGATTTATGTAGTCTCACTAAATGAGAATGTGTTTCTCAAATAGGGTGTGCTATTATATGAAGGCTATCAATCCAAAACCATGTGATGTATTTTCTCTCTAGCTAATTTGGATTAGATTTGTCTATGTTAGCCACTCACCATAATATGGCTTAAATCTGCCCTTTGGACTTAAATGACCAACCTTGCACATTTACATTTTCATTCCACTCAAAAGAATGTGCATGAGGCATCAAGGGAGATTTAGTCCATGTTATGAGGTTTCTCTATTTTGGTAACCCACTTGTCATCCACATATAAATGGTTACTAAATGGAAAACTAGTGCTTGTGTTACTAATGTCTTCTTGTGATTGAGCTTATTCATAGAAAATCAATAAGAAGATGTTGTGCCAATTTAATTCACAAGCTTAAAGGTTATTCTTCACCTAAAGAAAGATGTTGCTGCTAAAGGCCATTTAGATCAAAAGTTTCAGTTTCGCTTGAATCAAGTTTGAGGTTGATTTGGATAAGCTATACATGAAGAATTCACAAGATTATAAGTGTTGATGAGAGGACTGAATGGATATAACATCTTGTATGTATTCTCAACTGAAATCACCTCAAAGATTGGATAGGAAAAGAAGAAGAATCATCGATCATCAAATCTGTCAAGAAAATTGTAAATCTGAGTTGACTGCCTTCAAGCATAGATTTGGAGATTCAAATACTGATAAATTGACCTAAAACTTTGTGAGCAAGCCATACACATCTAGTACTTGTTGCTGTACAATTGGTATGACGATTGGTTTTGAGGAAAATTAGTTTTGAGTTAGTTTCTGTCAGCTTTACCAGTGCAGTTTCAGATTTGAGCAGTTCTGGTAGAAATTATTTTCACAGACCAAATGGAGTTCAAATGAGCTAAATTTTAGGGAGAAGTTAGAGGACTCATAGATGAAGATCTCTACTAAATTTCATGCATATTGGGCTAGTGGTCTGAGAGATATGAATTTCTTTTTCCTTTCTGAGGATGACAGAATCTGAAAACTGACTAATAGAATTGGATTGCATTGTGGCAACAAGATTGAGTTAGCTCTCGAGTTGGTCATGAAGAATCGGTAAATATGAGAAATATAAATTTGGTCTAAAGGAGTTTCAATGAAAGAAAAGAACTCACACAAGGGTCCAAATAAGTTGCAATCATAGTACAAGTAGCAGCAAGTGATTGCAACTAGTTGGAACAAGAAATAATCAGCTGAGACTATTGAATTGCAAGCAGTTTCAAGGAGTTCAAATTAGTTGAAGTATAGTGCAAGTCACTCCCTTGACCTCATATTGTTAATGTGCTTAAGTGAACTTTGTGTACTCTTGTATGCACAAATTTAGGGGAGCTTAGCCTATATCTTGTGGGATTATTGGTTTTTTTCAAGTGTTTGATATGCAGTCCCACACATGAAAAAAGAGGATGGGTAGTTCCTTTGGATTCTCTAGGTGTTTCACAATTATTCTAGGAGGTCTCGGTCTTTATAAACCAAGTGCTCCTGGTTTAAATGTTGAATGTCCTAATCCTTTAAATGGACCTAGATTTAGATGAGATGGAGAAAATAATTGAAGAGTGGGCTTTCATGGCTATTTCTCCTCTCTAAGTGCTCATCAAGTACCTATGATCCATCCCATTGATCTCCCAGGATCTTATCAACAAAGAGTGGTAACTCCTAGTTCATAGCTTGCAAATTTCATGAATTTTACCTTTGCTCTCTGTGTGAGTTGCTCTAGGTAAAGAAAGAACTAGGAAACTAATATGGATCTTGGATGATCACAAGAGCTCACTTTTACCACATTTATCAAGTGAGAACTATAGTCATCCAAATCATTGAAGTCTCACCTATGATGGTCATATCGATGAAAATTTATGTGGTGATCTATCTACCTTGGTGGTGGTATGTTTCCTTGGCATAATTTCAATTATTGCAAATTTATCATGCCTTGACCAAGATATAGGATGAACTTCCCTCGACTCTTAAACCGATTCTAGTGCATTTCACAAGTAATTCAAGCACTTGATGCATATATTAAGGGGGAGCCCATCCTATGCCTTGTGTCTTTTAAGACTAATCTTTTCTTCAAGTGAATTTGTGTAGTCTCTTGCTGAGAATGAGTCTCTCATGAGTATGCTACATTGACTCAATCCAAATTGGTTACCTCTCATATTTATTTGGATTGTATTTTTATCTCTTAAGTAGCTACTCTCCATAATATAGCTTAAATTCCTTTGTTTAAACTTAGTTGACCAAAAGTGCCCATGTTCTTGCCTTCCACATGTATATGTATGCACTATCAAAAAAGGGGAATTTATTCTATGTTATAAGGTTTTGCAATTAGTGATCTACATGCCTTCCACATCTAAAATGATCACTAGTTGTGAAATTCTCTTGTGCAATTTAATACTATCTCTTGTCTTTATGAGCATTTCCTAGGTGACATTATGAGATACGGGCATTCATTTTAATTGGCATCAACTAGTGAAGATCCTTTCAATAGAACAACACTCGCACTTGTTGATCTTTGGGATTTCTCTTGGTTGGGCTGGATATCTCTCGAAACAAGCTTTCTAGAAAGTCCAAGATCACTAAAAACGGAGTTCGGAGTAAAGAGATATGGCGTTTTCCGTGAGGTGACCTGTGCTATTTCTGAGAGCTGTGGCAGTGCCACGCATAAGGGCGGCAATGCCGCACCTGTACAGGTCTTGATGGCTAGTTTTTGAACTCCAATAGCTAGTTTTGGTTTTGGGTGTATATATACTCATCCCACGGCCCCTGGGCTAGCTACTGATGACCAAAACATTACAAAGCCTTGTGAAGGCTCTCTCAATTGGTGTCAAAATTATGAAGATCATATTTCAATTGGTATTGATTGATAATCTTTAACTTGGTATATCAAAAAATATGTCTTCAGCTGATATCTCAATATGACAACAGGAGCTAGCAATGGACTTTCAATTGATATCAAGCACAAGTTTATGATCTCTCCTTGAAGATGATGATGATGAGAGATGGGCACAAATGAAATTATCTTGCATAAAGAAGTACTAGTCCCATCAAAGCACTAAATTCAAGTATTGAAATCATCTTCATAGTGGAGATTATGAGGCTTAGAACAAAGGTATATTGCTCCATGAACTCATGTATTACCTTTGTGCATCTAGGCCTTTACATGCTAGTGTGTGCACGTGTATGCAATTTTTGAGTCACACCATAAGTTTGTTCTTGTGGTGGCGATTAGAGAATTCTTTAGATATTTGGTTGATACCTCTTGTGGTTATGGCATGAGTTTGTCTCATGTTATACTATCATCTAAGTGAGGTATGAGCCAAAAATGCTAACCTCTCAAGAATCTTGATCTAAAAGTTGCATACTTTGTTTGGTAGAAAATAGGTGAGAAATTCCATATGCTAAACTTTTACCTCTCTTGCCCTCATTTGTCGACCATCATTTCTTTCTTTTGGTGGAGAGATCCTTTTTGGAGATTAATGCCAAAGGGGGAGAAATATTAGGGGAGAATGTAAGGGGAGAGAGATTGATATGAGGATGAAAACGGGGTAAAGGAGAGGCATACATATAAGGTTTAAAAAAATATTATTGTGGTGTGTGCAAGGATAGTTTAAATTGATGCTCTTGATTATTGTGGTGTGTGCAAGGATAGTTTAAATTGATGCTCTTGATAAAGACCATTTATGCTAGTGTGTGGCATTCATGCCTTGAGTGATGCTTGTTTTCTCCTGTGCTGGTCAGGCAGGTGCAGTAGTGCCGCTCTCTGGTGCGGCAGTGCCGCCCTCTGCTGGTCAGCAATCTTTGAGTACATGAACTGTCATGAGCATCACAGTTATCATGTTACATCTTGCACCCCATGGATGCTAAGATATAGGAGAGTTCCCACACTTCATCTTAAATATGCGCATTTGGCATTTGAGGCCAAAATTTGAATTCCTTCAATGCACACATTTAGGGTGAGCTCACTATATAATAGGATTCAAAATTTTAATGTTTATCAATCTCTTGTAAGCTTTAGTTGTGTTGTCATCAATCACCAAAAAGGGAGAGATTGTAAGTGCATCTAGCCCTTTAGTGGGTTTTGGTAAATTGAATGACAACACAATTAAAGGTCTAATAAGCTTGCTAAGTGTTGAACAGGAAATTGAGTCTATTGCATATACTTGTGGGTTGTGTATTAACAAGTATATACAAGGTTCAACTAGTAGGCAAACTTGATGATATGCCATATTATGTTAAAGTGAATGCCAAACCGTGTATTGCTGTATTGGAAGTTTATGGAAGAAATCTATTTCAAGCAAAAGACAACAATGCAAATGGAATCAATGAAATGGCTTCTATGTTGTGGGATATCATAGCATCATATGAAAGCAAACATATTTGGTAAATGACAATGTATAGTGGATATAAGTCAGTCTCTACATTGGTTTGCTTACATGGATGAATATATGAAAGATCAATTGGAATGTCAAGTCAAAATGAGAAGGGAATAAGGAATCGTGAATTAGCTTGACCATATTGATGTTGATCCATGTATGTCTCTATGTGAGACAAACTGAAGCTTGATTGATCTCAACATTCATATCTAGAAAATATTCAAGCAAGGATCAAAATATTGAAGAAATGGTTTTCAATGGATGCTTAATATAATATGACTTAAATATGGCTTATAGGGTGAAGATAGCAAGGAAAGGGCTTCGAGGTACTAAGCGAAGGTGAAGGGCAAGCGATGGCTTGGCGACCGAGGTACCATAGCTAAGGTGAAGAAGAGAGTACTTGCATTGAGTCGAGGTACTATTCAAGCTATGAGGAGTCATATTGTGTTCAAGATTAAATCATTAGTGGAAGTGACTTGAAGCCATTAAGGTGAACTCATATGTATGGAAATGGTTCAGGTCACATAATCAAGGTATAATGAGAATGAGGAAAACATATTCAACAATAGAAGTCCTCAATTACCAAATGAAGTGGCAACCAGCTCAAAGGCATTTATATTCTTTTATGCTTTGAATTTGAGTTTAGGAAAAGCCGTACTATAAAGAGGGATTCTAGTACAGTTGGTCAACTGTGTAACCAGATGCTCAAAACTACAGATCTATATCCTCTTACCCAGCCAAAGCAACCAGCCAAAAATCTCTAGATTCTACTTGTTTTGGCTAGGGCGGCAGTGCCGCCCTATGAGACGGCAGTGCCGTCCATAAATGACCGTTGGGACCCAAGAGGTATAAATACCATTTGGGCCGGCCCACAACATAGAGGCTTCTTCTCCAATGGTTCAGTTCGAAACTGAATAGACCAAAGCTCACCTATGTCTCCTCCATTATTGCTCCTTCAAGCTCCCAAGCAATCCTTGATTTCCACCATCAAAACTTGAGAGAAAAGGCAGCAAAACTCGATTGGAGAGCAGATCCACTGATTCCCAAAGTCTAAGAGCATTTGGTTCACTGTTTAGGCCAGTGGTTTCTAGGGTTTGTTACTCTTGGAGCTTGCTCCTAGCCAGGCTAGGCGTCGCCCTTGTGCTTGCCAACTCGTGTGGCAGCCTTGGGAGGTTTGTAACCACATCCTAGCAGCTAAGAAATTACCCCTCACTTCAAGAGTTCATTCTCTTGATTTGAGAACGAGGGCAATGCAAGTCTTGGTGGCAAGCCAATCCTTTTGTGGATGCCTCAACAATGTGGACTTAGGCAAGCCTTGGTGGCGAGCTGAACCACAGGGATAAATTTTGTGTCTCGCGTGCTTCACTTTGTATTCTTGCTGGTTCAGCTCTTTGCTAGCTGATTGTTAGGGTTTGGTAGCGCGATCCTCTCTTGTGTGAGATTTCTGTGGTATCCAGTCTTCGAACTGGATTTTGTCTTTCTGTTGCAGGATTGAGCAGTTGAGAGGGTCAGGTTACTATCTGTGAAATCTCAAGCACTATCTGCTTTATTTTTGAAGAGCGGTAGTGCCTGCCCTATAAGGCCGGCAGTGCCGCCCTCTATTCTAACAGAGTTTCGAGTTGAATTTGTAGGATTGAGCAGCTGAGAGGGTCAGGTTACTATATGTGAAATCTCAACGCTGTCTGCTTTATTTTTGAAGAGCGACAGTGCCAGTCCTATAAGGCTGGCAGTGCCGCCATCTGTTCTAATAGAGTTTCGAGTTGAAATTTTTACAGGCCTATTCACCCCTCTCTAGGCCTCCTAAGCGACATCAAGATTCCTTTCAGAATAGATGAAAAGAGATCTAGATGGCCATTAAAATCAGTTATGATAAGGGTTCTAGTGGAGTGAACAAATGTCAGCCTTTGCGGCTTGGAGCATTTATTTATCAAATTGCGTATGGGAACATGCATCCGTGCCTCTTAGATATGTGGCTATGTTCAAAGTACTTTGAAGTCATACCCCTGTGAAAGGTCCTAATATGGCTAGAGGGGGGGGTGAATAGCCTATTTAAAATTCTACAAATCAACTAGAGCAATTTGATTAGTAAGACAAATAGCGAAATGCAAACTTGCTCTAGCTCTACGAGGGTTGCAAGCCACCTATCCAACAATTCTAGTTGCAATGATTACTAGACACATAACTTGCTATGATACTACTCACTAAGAACTCTCAATCTTGCTACACTAAAGAGCTCCACTAGATGAACTTAAATAATAAATCAAGCTCTCAATTCTAATTACACTAAAGAGCTTGCCACAACTAGTTTGCAAGGATATAAAAGAGTGGGTAGGGTGATTATACCGCCGTATAGAGGAGCGAACCAATCACAAGGTGAATATTAAATTAATCACTGGGAGAATACCAAATGGCAAGAGACAATCAATTTTCTCCCGAGGTTCACGTGCTTGCCAACACGCTATGTCCCCGTTGTGTCGACCAACACTTGGTGGTTCGGTGGCTAAGAGGTGTTGCACAAACCTCGTCCACATGATTGGACACCACAAGAACCTACCCACAAGTGAGATAACTCAATGACATGAGCAATCCACTAGAGTTACCTTTCAGCGCTCCACCAGGAAAGGTACAAATCCCCTCACAATCACTGGAGATGGCCACGAACAATCACCAACTCGTGCTAATCCTCCACCGCTGCACCAAGCCATCTAGGTGGTGGCCACCACCAAGAGCAACAAGTGAAATCCGTAGCAAAACACGAATACCAAGTGCCTCTAGATGCAATCACTCAAGCAATGCACTTGGATTCTCTCCCAATCTCACAAAGATGATGAATCAATAATGGAGATGAGTGGGAGGGCTTTGGCTAAGCTCACAAGATTGCTAAGTCAATGCAAATAGCCAAAAGAGTGAGCTTGAGCCTGCCATGGGGCTTAAATAGAAGCCCCCATGAAATAGAGCCATTGGGCTCCTCACTGCACTGAACACGGGCTGACCGAACGCTCCAGTCAGATTGACCGGACGTTGGACCTCTGAAAGCTCTAGTTTGGTTTTGGTTAATTGATGAAACCCTAAGTGCTAACCTAGTGTATCAAGATGATTATGAGATAGGTAGCACTACTCCAAGTGATGAAGCAATGGCGAAGATCATGACAATGGTGATGGTCAAATGCTTAAACTTGGAAAAGAAGAAAGAGAAAAACGCAGGCAAAGTATAAAGTAGGACCTTTTTTTAATCAGTCAAGTGAGGTGATCACTTTAGGAAGATAGCATCCTACTGTAAATGCGTTATCAAAGTGCCACTAGATGCTCTAACTCATTACATATGCATTTAGGATCTAGTGGAGTGCTAACACCCTTGAAAATGTTTGTGAAAATATGCTAACACTTGTGCACAAGGTGATACACTTGGTGGTGTTGGCACATCTACAAAGGAGGTGGTGTTTGCAGGGTTGAGATGGGTTTGGGGAAAATGAAATGCCTATTTTCTATTGCGCCGAATGCAAATTCTTGTGGTTGGCACATTTGAGCAAGGGTGAAGAAGTTAGAGTTGAAATGGAGTTGGTCGAAATGATGCTGGCGTTGGTCTACTAACCGGACGCTGGGTCACTTAGCGACCGGACGCTGAAAGGCTGCATCCGGTCGAGCTGTCAGATGGCACAGTGGCTAGAGTTGAGCACCGGACGCTGGTCTTTGTCCGGTCAAGGTGGACCGGACGCGTCCGGTCGAAGAATTACGCCTCGGAGAGCTTACTGGAAACGACCGGACGCTGGGGCTTTAGCGTCCGATCAGTTTTACTAGAGCGTCCGGTCAGCTTCGTAGCCGTTGAAATATGACGAACAGCGTTTGAAGTTGGTGACGCGTGGCGTCCATCGGGCGATCGGACGCTGAGGGCCAGCGTCCGGTCAGTATGACCGGAGCGTCCGGTCAGAGCGCGTTTTGCCCAGTGAAGGGGTATAACGGCTCTATTTGATGGGAGCTCTATTTATAGCCTCATGGCCGGCTCAAGGGAGTAACTCTTGCACATTTTCATTGACATAGCAACCTTGTGAGCTTAGCCAAAGTCCTCCCACTCATCTCCATCATTGATTCATCATCTTTGTGAGATTGGGAGAGAATCCAAGTGCATTGCTTGAGTGATTGCATCTAGAGGCACTTGGTATTCGTGTTGCGCTGTGGGTTTCGCTTGTTACTCTTGGTGGTTGCCACCACCTAGACGGTTGGAGCAGCGGTGGAGGATCGGCATGAGTTGGTGATTGTTCGTGGCCGTCTCCAGTGATTGTGAGGGAAGTTGTACCTTCCCCGGCGGTGCGCCGAAAGGTAACTCTAGTAAATTGCTCGTGTCATTGAGTTACCTCACTTGTGGGTCGGTTCTTGCGGTGTCCAATCGTGTAGACGAGGTATGTGAAACACCTCTTAGCCGCCGAACCACCAAGTGTTGGTCGACACAACGGGGACGTAGCGTGTTGGCAAGCACGTGAACCTCGGGAGAAAATCGATTGTCTCTCTTCTTTGGCATTCTCCCGGTGATTGGCTATATATTTATCTTGTGATTGGTTCATCCCCTATACGTTGGTATAATCACTCTACTCACTCATTTACATTCTTGCAAACTAGTTGATACAAGCTCTTTAGTGTAATTAGAATTGAGAGCTTGCTTTATTATTTACATTCATCTAGTTGAGCTCTTTAGAGTAGCAAGATTGAGAGCTCTTAGTGAGTAATTACATAGCAAGTTTGTGTGCTTAAGTATTCATTGCAACTAGAATTGTTGGATAGGTGGCTTGCAACCCTTTGCGATGTCATGCCGTGTCAGATTCAGCTTCACCGACCTCACCTCAGCGTCTTGTCGTGCGACTGTGCGCCACTGTGCATCAGTCTTCCAAAGCCGAGTCGTCGCGATGTTCAACGGTCAAGTGTATGACCGTACGCCCAGTTAGAAATTGATCGGACCCTGTCTGAAGCGTCGCGGTCGTTTCCGTAAGGTTCCAACTGCAATTTTCACGACCGGGACATGTCCGGTCATGCTCGACCGGACACACCTAGCGTCCGGTCACTCAACGTTTCCTCTGTGGCGGCCTCCGTCAGCGTAGCGTCAGCACTGACCGGACTCAGGACCATGAAGCGTCCGATCAACTGCACCACCAGCGTCCGGTCACTCTGTAAACCCCTGTCTTTTCTGTATAGGGCGCCGATGGCACCGTTTGGACTGTCCGCACTCTACGGGCGGACACTCCGCCGGTGAAGTTCATAACCCTTGCTCAAATGTGCCAACCACCAAGTATATCACCTTGTGCGCATGTGTTAGCATATTTTCATAAACATTTTCAAGGGTGTTAGCACTCCACTAGATCCTAAATGCATATGCAATGTGTTAGAGCATCTAGTGGCACTTTGATAACCGTATTTCAATACGAGTTTCACCCCTCTTAATAGTACGGCTATCTAACCTAAATGTGATCACACTCGCTAAGTGTCTTGATTACTGAAATAAAATGACTCCTACTATTTATACCTTTGCCTTGAGCGTTTTGTTTTTCTCTTTCTTATTTTCAAGTCCAAGCACTTGATCATCACCATGCCATCACCATCATCATCATGTCATGGTCTTCATTTGTTTCACCACTTAGAGTAGTGCTACCTATCTCACAATCACTTTGATAAACTAGGTTAGCACTTAGGGTTTTATCAATTAACCAAAACCAAACTAGAGCTTTCACCCTGTCAATAATGCTAAGCGTCAGCAACTCCTTTAGACCTTGTTTAGATCCTCCGCCTAAAACTTTACACCCTATCACATCAAATGTTTGGACACATGCATATAGTATTAAATATAGATTTTTCTAAGATATATTAATCATATCAAATCATATTTTTTTGCGGAATTAAATGAAAATAATTTTTATATGAAAATTATAGATCTCGACGAGATCTACAACTTTCTAGTTTTGAGTTTTTTCATTTGAAGTCGTTAAGATGCTCAAAAAAATAATAACATATTTAAACTTAAGGGTATTTTCGTTTTTTCACACCTGCAGTTTGACGGTGTTAGAGCCCAAACTGACGGAAGTGACATGGAGGACACAAAAAAGTTGGAGTAGTGGTGCTGAAGACCGCTGAACTTTTTCCATGGACACATATAGCATTAGCGATCTTTTTTAATGGCACACAGGGAATTACCCCAATCTTTTAAGCCTAATTAGTCCATGATTTGATAATAAAGTACTACAGTAACACATGTGCTAATGACGGATTAATTAGGCTTAATAAATTCGTCTCACGGTTTACCAGAGGAATTCTGTAATTTATTTTTTTATTAGTATCCGAACACCCTATACGATATCCCATATGACGTCCCTAAAACTTTAGGTCATGAATCTAAACAAGGCCTCAGTCAATGGAACCGGCCAGGCTATTAACGGAGCCTCCTTTGACTCTGCATTTTCGGTCCTAGCAGCGATCTCTATGGCATTGACGCTTCTGTCACTGTTTTCACATGTCACACATTATTTTCGGTCCTAGCAGCCATCTCTATGGCATTGTGACGCTTCTGTCACTGTTTTCACATGTCACACATTTTCGGTCCTAGCAGTCATCTCTATGGCATTGACGCTTCTGTCACTGTTTTCACATGTCACAACCGCACGTACAGGAGCCTCCTTTGACTCTGCATTTTCGGTCCTAGCAGCCATCTCTATGGCATTGACGCTTCTGTCACTGTTTTCACATGTCACAACCGCACGTACAGTTGCCACATTCATTGTACATATCCACACTATTCGTTTGGTTTACATTGCTTTCTTTCGTATAATAATAATAATAATAATAATAATAATAATAATAATAATAATAATAATAATAATAATTGTAGGGCCATGTCCTTGTATATTTGACTACACCTCTCCATGGCTATAAAGCTAGCAGTGTGGCACACAAGAATGGTAATAGTATTCTTTGATAAAACACTAAAGCATTGTGCATCTCCCTTCCCAGTTCAGCTGCAACCCTATATATCCTGTTAGCTAGGAGGGCTCCAAAAATGGAGGCGCTATTTTCTGCTGCTGTAGGTGAGGTCTTCAGCAGATGCCTATCGTTCTTGATCAACAAATACCCGACCATGTCCAGGGTGTCCAAGGAGGAGAGACTGCAGAAACTAGAGAAGGCGCTGCTCCGGGTTGCGATCACCGTTGAGGAAGCCGAGGGGAGGTTCATCACAAACAACGGAATGCTTCAACAACTCAAAATGCTGCGGAAAGAGATGTACAAAGGCTACTACGTGCTTGACAATTTCAAGTACCTTGACGACCAAGAAGCAAAGGTGAACGCTCATCAAAACTTTTCCTTGGCATGTTCTATATCCAATACAGGCAAGCGGCGTTTTCCTCCCTCTGATGTTAATAGTATACAAGGCAAAAAGGAGTTAAAACTGACACTTGATAGTGTGCAGAACATGGTGACTGATATGTATGAGTTTGTAGCTTTTCTGAACAACTACCCACCAATGTTCCGCCAACCATATAGCATGCATCTGTTACTTGAGAAACGCATGTTTGGCCGCCAGGCAGAAATGGAACGAACCATCTATTTTTTACTGCAGAAGGAGCCTCTTGGTGAATCATTTAGAGTGGGTGTCTTGCCAATCATTGGGCAAGGAAGAGTTGGAAAGAGCACACTAGTTGAGCATGTTTGCTATGACATAAGGGTGCGAAATCACTTTTCTCAGATTGTCTTTTTCAGTGGAAACAAGTTCATCGAAGAAAAACAACACACCCTGAACGATATGGATGGAGGAATAATCAAATACAAAAATAGCAGCCAGAATGATGGAAAACTGCTGGTTATAATCGAGCTAGATGGGGATGTTGAAGAGGGAGCTTGGAGAAGGCTGTTATCCGCCTCTCAAAGTTGCCTTCCCAGTGGCAGTAAAATTATAGTAACAAGTAGATCAGAGAAAGTAACAAACTTTGGAACGACGGAACCTATAAGGTTGGATTTTTTGTGTCGAGAAGCATGTTGGTACTTCTTCAAGGTGCTTTTGTTTGGAAGCTCATATGCTGAAGACCAACCCAAGCTTGCATCGTTAGCTTTGGAAATATTTGAGGAGTACTATTGCCAAGATGCTTTATTTGGGGACTTCACAGGGTCTCTTGCAAATTCAAAAAATATCGCTGCCCTTCTAAGATCTAATGTTAGCACACAGCACTGGCGCACGATTCTTGCTTGTGTTAGACGAAATTGGGAGGAAAACTTAGTTCCAAGCAGTAATGGTCCAAATAATACAAGAGTGGAAAATAGACACTACAATCTCTGTAGAATATCAAATATCTATCAGTATGTCCAAGTTGCCAGACACCACGTAGTCAGGTCTGGCCATGAAGAGGTTCCAAAAATAACTATTGATGAAGTAATGTATGGAAGAATTGCACCAAAAGGGAAATTTGAGGTTCTCTGGTGGACATCACACTTACCGCCATATTACAGCTACATAGCCAGCTGTGAGATTCTTGATTCAAAGTGTGTGCAGAAGGGGAAAAGGTGCTCTAAGAAGAGGAAGGAACTGAGTTAGTGTGTTGCATTTTGTTATGCAGACGGACTAGTAACAAAATACTATATATGTCATAGTGGGAATCTATTTGTTACATATATATAAACAATACATGTCTTGATTTTTTTTCAAGTAACTATATATAGTGCTTTATAAGACTATATATACAAATGTAGAATCAAGAGAAATTGCTGATTGGAGATTTCTTTTCCAACACAATTGTCTCTTGTCAAACACGGTACTGAGGCAAACCGCCCCTAAGCCAGTTTCTAAAACTGTGCTATCCAATTGTGGTAAACCTTACATCAAGCCGGCATTATAAACAGGCATATCTGATTTATCGGTTGTAAATTTGACTAGAAGTTGGACCAAGTAGAATTATTGTACCCTTTGGTGGTACTGTTGGGCCATAAGTCAAAAAAGTGTCTATGTCTACCTCCAAAAAAAGTCAAAAAGTGTGCACAGGTAGACAATTATGTTGATCATTCATTCGGCTCTTGGCAACCGAATCGGGGATACTCATGATATGTTTTGGGTATGTTGGCTCAACAACCAAGGCCTTAGTGGATGGCATCTCCTGTAAAACAGTTTCTGTGCAATAAAAAGTTCAATGGCATACCATACAATGGATCTTTAGTTCTGATGGCCAATGAAGTGGGCATGGTAGATTTGAAAGAAGTAGATCTGTTGGGACAATCACTACGGAATCAGGAGATTTGCCGAGTTCCCCTGGCACTCGGCAAAGCCTAAAAAACACTCGGCAAACGACACTCGGTGAATTTTTATCGGCAAACAGACTTTGCCGAGTGTTTTTTATCGGACACTCGGCAAAGACTTCGCCGAGTGCCCAAAATACACTCGGCAAACATTTTTTTCGAAAAAAGCCACCACAAACATTTTTTTTCAAAAAATACAAAAAGCCACCACCGGCCGGTCTCCGCCTGCCGCCGTCGGTCTCCTCGGCGGTGCCCTTCCCCTGCGTCTCGCCTCCGCACCCCGGCTTCATGGCCGCCGCCACGAACCACCACCGGCCACCACCACCACGCCACCGCCGCCCACCACCACCACACCACCACCGGCCACCACCACCATGCCACCGCCCGCCACGCCGGGGAAGAGAGGGAGAGGAGGGCGTGGCCGCCGCATCTGGGGAAGAGAGGGAGAGGAGGGGCGGCCGAGCTGGATCCGCCGCCGGGGAAGAGAGAGGAGGGGGAGGGGCGCCGGCGGTGGGAAGAGAGGGAGAGGAGGGGGCGGCCGCGCCGGATCCGCCGCCGGGGAAGAGAGAGGAGGGGGAGGGGCGCCGGCGGTGGGAAGAGAGGGAGAGGTGGGGGCGGCCGCGCCGGATCCGCCGCCGGGGAAGAGAGAGGAGGGGACGGCCACGCTGGATCCGCCGCCGGGGAAGAGAGAGGAGGGAGAGGAGGGGGAGGGGCGCCGGCGGTGGGAAGAGAGGGAGAGGAGGGGGCGGCCGCGCCGGATCCGCCGCCAGGGAAGAGAGAGGAGGGGGCGGCCACGCCGGATCCGTCGTCAGGGGAAGAGAGAGGAGGGAGAGGAGGGGCAGGGGTGCCTGGCGGTGGGAAGAGAGGGAGAGGAGGGGGCGACCGCGTCGGGGCCGGATTTGGCCTCCCAGTGCGCCACCGTCGCCAGATCTGCCCGCGCGGGGGCCAGATCTGGTGGAGGCGGTGGAGGAGGGAGGGAGGTGCGCCGGCGAGGGAGGAGGAGAGGGCGGACTGCGCCGGTGAGGGTGGAGGGGAGGGCGGGCCGCGCCGGCGAGGGAGGAGGGGAGGGCGGGGCCGCGTCGGGGCCGAGAGGGAGGAGGGGGCGGCGCGTGCGCGTGCGCGGGGAGGGGGCGGCGCGTGCCCATGCGCGGAGAAGGTGAGGGGGCGTGCGGAGGCGGTGTGGGGAGAAGGGGAGCGTGCGGACGCGGCCGCTGGGGTTAAAAAAAGATTTTTGTCATTTGCCGAGTGTCCCAGATCTGGACACTCGGCAAAGTTCTTTTTTCCATTTTTTTCTCCTTCTTTCCCAGAATTTTTTTCCTTTGCCGATGTCCTAGATTTGGGCACTCGACAAATAATTTTTTTTTCATTTTTTTTCTTCTCTTTCTTTCCTAGAAAAAAATATTTTTTTACTTTGCCGAGTGTCCTAGATCTGGGCACTCGGGAAAGATTTTTTTTTCATTTTTTTCTTCTCTTTCTTTCCTAGAAAAAATATTTTTTCCTTCGCCGAGTGTAAAAAAAACATTCGGCAAACTGCATCTTTGCCGAGTGTTTTTTTTTGACATTCGGCAAACCACCTCTTTACCGAGTGTTTTTATGGTAGCACTCGGCAAAGAACTTGTTTGCCGAGTGCCCGAGAGAATACACTCGGCAAACACAAAAACACTCGGCAAATTTGATGTTTCCGGTAGTGAATGGTGACAAACAAGTTAGAGAGGAGAAGGCTCCTCAGTGATGGCTAGCTGGAGAAGGTCTGTCAATGAATGCAGGTCCCTTGTTGAAGGCACCATGCGGAGGTGCCTCAGTGAAATTACTGTGCGGAGGTCCCCCAGTGAAGGTTCCCTATGGATCAGGGATCCCTCGGCGAAGGCACCATGTGGAGGTCCCCTAGCGGAGGTTCTGTGTGTAGGTCCCTTGGTGAAGGTTCTGTGCGGAGGTTCGCCTGCGAAGGCTCCGTGTGGAGGCCCCCATGCAAAGGCTTCATGCGAAGGCTCTCCCGAGAAGGCTCCGTGGAACTTTGGCTGTGAACAGGCAAGAGGGAGAAAGAGCTCAGCGGTGGAGAGGGGACACAATAGGGTTTTGAGACAAGCAAATGAGTGGGTGTGAGAGTCACTTGTCCTCATACCCTTGGACACTATGGCCCCCATTTGGCTTACCCCATATTCGGCTTATTTTTTCAACCTGAACAGTGTTTTACTCTCACAACAATTCAGCCAGAACAGTGTTTTTCAACTAGTTTCAGCTAAGATTCAGACAAACGAACATGGCCTATATATAGGCAGTGGATACTAACAAGTGGCCTTCTTATTGGGGATGGCCATTACATGCCACTAAACTAGCACTAGTTGGGCGTCTTTTGGGAGGTGGCTTGGCCCATATACCATATGGGGTCCCCAAACAAGTTTAGTTACAGCATGTTGTTTGGAATCTGACTCTATCTCTGCTATTAAGCCAATAACCTAAATAGTGTCACGTTCAGCAATTGAAGCTCTAACCCGCGGCAAAGCTTCGGTCTGGATAACGCCGCACAGAACACATAGCAGAAGCTGCGCGGACACCCGTCACCCGCATCTCATTCTCTAATCCCATCCATTAGCTAACCGTCGGTCTGGGTGTAGCAGCCTGCTTGAGAATGATTTTGGAGGAAAGTGGATGAAAAACACGGTTCCAGATGAAATGTCGTGAGAGAAAAATATTGTTCCGGATAAAAAAACAAGCGGATGAAACCAGGTTCAAGGGCACGAGAACGGGTAATCAAACAAAATCAGAGAGGCACGTCATGTTTTGTTGCTTCCTGTGGAGGGCAGGCAGGCGAGAGGGAGAGAGAGCCAGCCAGCCACGCGGCAACGCCGTTGACTTTTTGTCTGCTTGCCTGCGAAGTTGCGATGGAGTCGCGCGCCTCGTTGGCTGGGAGCATTATCTCACAATCACATAATACACGATGGGGGTAATTGATGGAAGGAGGGGGTCAAGGGGTTGCTTTCGGCCGCACGGTGGCATCCGAAGAATCAACAGACCTTCGATCAGGGCCCACTCTCGCCGCCAACGCTGAACGAGATATCTTGTGCGGCTGGTCTCTTTGCTTTTTGGGTTAAATCTCGGTCTCACGGACAGGGACTCATCAGTCATCACACATGTTTCTAAAAAAAAACAGTCAGCGTACATAAGTCATGAAAACATATAGTATAGGTAGCATGCCCGAGCGTCGCTATGGGACAGCTAAACTTTTATACTAAAAACGTACGGATCGCACGATAAGATAACAATACTATGAAATTAAATACCGACGTTAGAGTGATATTAATCTAAAAAGCAAAGTTTGTGAAATTAACAGTCATGAAGAGTGCGGTGTTGTAGGCTCACAAACTCCACTGTATAGACATTTTCGTGATGCGGCTAATATAATGTTTTACATCGGCAAGAAGAAATCTTCGATATCCATTTCTTTCGTGCATCAATAAATCCATGAATAAGTTCCACCGTATCTTCATATCATCCTATACACAGGTTCGAGTATATATATATATGTAAATATTAGTGCCTGTCACATAGATAATACTGCCGACAAAGATTTGAAAACGTAAAGGAAGCGACGTGTTTTCCTATCCTATAGGAAATTTAAGCTCTGACCGCTATAATTTCAAATTCCCGCGTGTTGCAAGAGGAAAAAATAATACCTGAGTAACATACGTATTAGCGACGTGTTTTCCTATCCATAGGAAAGATTTTTTTGCTTTATACTCATAAAATTTTCATTTTGGTTATCTCATAAAATTCACTTTTGTTTAAAATTTCTTCTATATAGCTGTTTTGGATTTCCATGGCATAAATCTTCCTCCACTTATATATAAGGGTAGCGATTCATATTTCAGAAATTCGTAACAAAATGACAAAAACACTGACAACAAAACAATATACAAGGCCACCAATTCTCCCAGCGTAACAATGTGCTAGAACCTGATAGACACGAGGGAAAGCATCTGGCTATAATCAAGAGATAAAAACAAATTCCACATTTTTTTATTCCTTAAAATATAATCACACATAACATTAGTGCCTGTTTGGTAACCCTTGGCTTCATGATTCTCGACCAGAGCGAGCATTCGAGTGAGGAGCTGAAAATATCGAGCACACACAACACACACATTCTTTGTCAGTTTTCCCTCATCGCCAGCAGAACTTGGAAGATTACTATATTCTCAATGCAACAAGTTCAGCTAGCCATTGGGAAGGATGCTGTCGGTGGCCTTGATGGTACCGTCGATGTTCTAGTGCGCCTTCCGGATCGCGTGCGTCCTCACCTACAACCCCACCAAGCAGAGGACATGTAGATCTATTTCAGAAAAGCTTACGAAACAAATAAAATCTAAATCTCTATCCTCCCCTGGCCGAATGTCTCCACGATGTGTCGAATCAGGCTCCCCCAATGAACTCCCACCTAGCTGCTATTCTTGTCCAGTGTGAGAAGCAACAACAAGCAACCTACCGTGAGGGCCGGTGTAAGTTATAGTTCGTTATTGTCGCTAGATAGCTCAACGATCCGAAATGCAATGGATCACTAAAAAGAAATGATACAACAGTAACTTGCAATGTTATCTTAAATCAAGTCAATTTGATTGGATGATTTAAGGATGCGTCACTTCTTAGGAGCAATTTCTTATCATTCATGTCTTAAATTAATTAGGCTGCTTGGTTGTAAAGATAGATATAATTCATGAAAAAGACACTAAACTGGAAGCAGCAGAACAAGGTTGTAAAGAACAGATGCTCCATACCTGTGGGCATAACATGAGCTGAAAATTTCCAAGTCTCCACTAATTAGGATTAACACCTTCCTTTTTCAACTTCTGAATGAGCTGCCCAAGTCTCTCCTCAGAAGCAAGTGTGTAGTTGTTTGCCGAATGAAACATGAAAAACACAGCACTCCAATTAAAAGGCAATTCTACATCTAGTTGTTATAAGCAGAATGAAAATAATGAAATTGTAAAAAAAAAAGTAGCAGCCTAAGTACAGGAGAGTACCGAAACTACAGAAACAACAATTTTTTTAGGCGTAGTCAGTGCATATCACCAATTAATTTATATATGCCAACCAACCCTAAACCATTTAACTTATAAAAGTTCTAAAAAACATTTGAGCAGGTGCCTTGAGATGTTCTACTACAATTACAGTAGAGGAGCATAAAAACACTTCACTCAAGGGCAATATCTAGCGATCAAAGATACGACCATTGTAACGGATTAAATAAAACATCAAAGATGCAAATTACCATACTTTCCCGGGTGCTTACCTCTCAATCCAAAGCACTGACACATCCACACCAAGTTCTTTTTTATGAAAGAAAAGTACAGACACAGGGCAATGAGTGCTTGAGAGTCGAGAGCGGGCACAGCACATTACTGTCACTGGAGCACAGGGGGGCGGGGGCGGACCGCCACGCGTCTGGAGCATTGCGCACGCAGCAGACCACCTGGAAGTTCATTGTTTTCATAACACTGAACTGAGCACTGAAAGTTCATTGTTTTGCTAATACAACCAGGTTAGGACTCCATTTTTTAAGAAATGACACTGGCGCAAGGCATATTAGACAAATAACATATGGAACCATTTATCTATACAATCCCCACAAATCCGGTGCAAACACTCCATGATTGTCCTTGTCTTCCGAATAATTCCTGCAAAATAGGATCAGGCACACACATTTTGCACATAATGCTACTTATAATTTCACCACAAGAACATTACACAGCTAGGACATGAAAAAGGTGATGTTCACAATGGCATAAGAGAATGACAGAACAGGATGAGAAGAGCTTGAAATTAATAGCCCTTTCCTTTTCTTTCAGGAAACTGATACTATTAGCACTTAAGCAGTAATTGGACCCCAGAGAGGACTCGTAAGCCACCCATAATAATATGATGTAAATCAGCGTCGATCCAGATTAAGCAAAAGGACAATATGTTTCTTGAAAATGCTGGCCCTTTCATATTCAGTAGTTTTGCAAAAGGATGGCCAGTATTAAGCAAAAGCATAATATATATCATCTAAGAGTAGTTTTGCACAGAACATTAGATAGTACTCTAGCCATTTGTTGCAAAGGCCAAAGGTCTCTTGGCAAATAATCCCTTTAATATTCAGCTGAGATCCAAATATTTACTTAAGATTTTTTTTTCTACATAAGCAATTTTGCTCTAGTTATACAAAATGTTAAGACATATCAACCCCAGTCAGAGCTAGACAACCGAGTCCCCGTTCGGTCCTCATACAAAGCCAAATCTCATTGCAACACATCCATGAATGAGTCCCAACTGTTACATTATATTTCAAAATTGATAATGTCACATATACAAGACTTATAATCACATACACCCACTTAAGCGATAGTATAAAATTTATACTAAATCACAGACATCCATCTTGTATCTGAAATAGATATGATGCTTATCAAGTAGTTTACGCTAACACAAAAAAGACAAGTGAATATACTAAATCCGTGCTTGAATGCTTAAAACCAGTCATACAATGCTGCCATAACCTCAAACAGAAAAACTGGACTGAACTGCTGTTGCTATGCCTTAATTAAGTTCCTGTTGCCTACAGACAGAGCTGCGACAAAGAGCTGCTTACCTGCTCCTGCAAAACCAAATAAAAATTCCAAACAATTGGACAAAACTCATGTACTTGGAATATCTTAACTTGAAATTAAAAGAAAAGAAAATGAAGCATGTAAGCCTGAGTTTGAGGTACTACACAGAACTACAAAATGATGGAAACGCCACAACCATAATATGATAAGTGGTAATTTTGCATTGATTACTCCAAGAAAAGTATTGAACAATAAATGTTCATGAACAAAGATGCAGACAATATGAAAACATTATTTTTCAAAGGGGTAGGCATTCTTTTTATGTGCACAGAGGCTTCTAACGACATGTAGTGATGCTAGGAGCTTTCCTTACTTTTCTGGCAGCATGACGCCGGCTTGAAGAGAATCGAAGAGGCAATTGGGATTCCACATCGCGGCATCGATAGCACAGCCATATACGAACTTAGCTGCTGACACCTGATGCAACAAATGTCCGGAATCATTAATGCAATACAGTATAGATATAGATTGACTCATGATTCCTACAGCATGTAATTAAAATATACACAAAATAACGCATAAATGGCACCAAAATACTGAAAGGAAATGAAATATCGAAGCTTTTTAGGGGAAAGTACTATTAGAGGCTTACAGCTTGGAACTCAGCCGTGTTCTTTCTTTTATCAAGTGGAAAGAGTGGCACCACAAAATGTACTAACCTGATTTGTAACCAGTTAATTTTCCAAACCAAACTGTTATTTCCCAACCCAAGCCCTGATGCTAACATGCAAGTATTTCACATGTTGAGAAAAAAAAACCATTGCTTGATCTGCAATTTCATATTCTTTGTCCTAGAGACAAGTAGTCATTCCTTCTCTTTCAGAACTGTGCACAAAAAATCACAAACATCACATGAATGTAGAAGTCGCAATATCCCTCAGACATGTAGAATGCTACCAGAGTAGTACCACTACATTAGTCTTCAGGGATCATGCATCACCTTTTCTTTTGGTATAACCAGCAATAACTATATCGATTCCATGAAGCTAAAATGGTATGAATTAAATTATGTTTTTTTAAAGTAGAAGTGCAGAACTGTGGGTTCAACTGGAAAGATAATCTAGCATAAACAGACATCAAGTGTACACCTAACCCTGAAAGCCGGATAACACAGAAGCTTGTCATTGTAACTTTTCAAACAGATGCTACCCTGGCTAAAGCCGATCAAGTGCCTCTGGAGCGAACACTGCATGGAAGGGTATATATCCACCATCTCTAGGAAATTAAGAATGACAATTTTTTTTTTTACTAATGGTCTACACATTAAGGGACACCGACGAAGTGCCTCTCGAGGGAATATTGCAATACAATAATAAGAGATTGACTTTGATATATGGATGTACGGGAGAACAGCTAGCTCTTTACCTAAAGTGATGTCTGCCAATGTAATTGTATGGAGCACCGAGCCATCATGTCGTGCTCTTAATAGAAGATTGTATTTACTTGAGAAGTTGTGCCTCCTCGTAGATCACCAGATCATTTAGCCAACCAAAGAAGTCAGGACCGGACTTCGTTCTTGACCGTGTCTCTGGACCATTGATATCCAAAGAGAAAAATCAGAACAAATCGAACTACAGCCCCTGAACTTTGAGGAGATGGAATGAGACCTCACCGCTGGAAACCAACGGATTTGAGGCCATGGCACACAAAACTGACCTCGTCGCCGTAGAAGTTGTTGTTGCCGCAACCCTCCGTCAGCGGTAGCTTGAGCACGACCTACTTCTCGAAGAGATGGCCTGAGGGCCATGGATCCCGCTGCGGGGTGCGGGGATGGGGAGCGGCGCACGCGGCGGCGGCCCGTGGGATCCAGCGAGCACGACGGCGTCTGGCGATGATTGTGGCACCGAGGTGGGGTGGTTTGTTTCGGAAAGAAAAATAGGACGAAAAGGATACGATGGACAGGAGGGGGCGTTGGTTGATCGCAAGCGGTAGAGGTACTCCGTGCCCTCGCCGTCGTGCTCCGCCTGCTCCTCCAGGTGCAGCAAGCGAGCCTCGTCCTCCGCCGTCGTCGCAACCGCGACTGCTGGTGCCACCGCCATGGGGGATCACGGCCATTTGAGGCTGGATCACCTCGGGTGCCACCTGGCACCTCATCCGCCGCCCATTTGGCGCTGGATCGTCGCCGCCACCCGATCCTTCACAGCGATGCCCCTCCAACTGTGCCGCCCTTGGCCTCACACCACCCGCCGCAAGGCTTGAGCGATCATGGCGTCCTAGTGGGGTGGGGAGAAGGCGTTGGCGTCTCGCGATGATTGTGGTGTCGGTGTGGGGTGGTTTTGTTATGGAAAGAAAATCAGAGGGAGAGGAAAAGGGATAGGACGGGCAGGGGATCGCAAGAGACAGGCGTAGGAGCAGAGGGGCGCGTGATCGTAGCAGGCAGGACGATGGACCCACGTTGGATTGTCGCACCAATAAGTGACCACGCTTTATTCTTTTTAGTTGTAGGAGATTAGGGAGGATAGAATACATAATTATAGATCTAGGTGTTATTTTCGTAAAATTGCAAAACTTGTGTCCTGGCTTAACTGCAATCGGCTGTTGGCCAGCCGATGGGTCTATTGGGCATTGGGAGACCGACTGCACCCACAACTTGCAGGCCACGTCCTTGTTAGAATCTGTTTTGTTGATCATATTTCTTTACTATTTAGATTTAATATTTCATTCAACCTACCCACAACAAAATATCTAAAGACCTCAAAAGATATTGTAAATTTCTAAGTAGACGCTAAAAAATCAAGCACGATCTATTTTATTTGCATCTCGCATCATTTTTTAAGGTAAGAGGGAATTATATTAAAACTCAACATAGTACATCCCAAAATTATATAAGAAAAAATCTAAAATAAACAAGGTACAATATTCTATCCAGATTCCTCCATTGTTTTCTTTCGTAGTGGCTTTTCTCGATGCAGTCGTTGCTCTGGATGAATAAAGCATTGTCGAACACCGAAGCCAGAGTGTAGTCCATATGCCAAATCCAACGATCAACTCCAAAACAGTGGACAATCAAATATGCACCACTCTTTTCGATCGCTAAGGGCACCGTTAACGTTGCTCACTGTAGCTGTCGGACTATGTCCACATCACCACAGGAGTCATGCACGGATAACCACTCCGTTTGTTTTTTCTGGGATTTGCTTAGTTAACGATTATTGCATATATTTTATACTAAAATTTTAGTTTTAGTTCGTTGCAATTTCTATAGACACAATCTATAATTTTTTTGTTCCGAGAATAAAAAAACTCGCTAGACAAACCACATACCTTTTGATTCGAGAATAAAAAAACCCACTAGACAAACCACAAACCTTATAAAAACTGATATGTATTAGCACAAAGACCGTGTAATAATTTATAATTATTTTTATAGTTAGACAAGTACAAAAATATGATATGTTGGTAGTACAAGAGCGTTGCCTAAAATCATCTTAAAATTCAGGCACCTAAAATATTGGACGTGTGTTTTTTCCAGCTTCCGTTTGTGTCTTTCTTTATATGGTTCTTTTGTTGTTTTTTCTTCCAGATGCCCTCCATTTTGACTTTCTTTTTTTTTGTTTTTTAAGATTCTATCGGTTTGGAGTACTTTCTGTTACAATTTTTTATGCCTCTATCCTTAACTAATAAATATATCGGTGTATTTATAAGAATCGAGAACAAGAACGAGTTTTGGCTATTCCTGGCCACCGCTGACCTTGTGCACCGATAGCGCAACCAGGCCTTCAGCATGCGCACCACTATTTTCGATCGCTAAGGGCACCATCAAAGTTGCTCACTTGCTCAACTGCGGCTGCTGGGCCATGTCCACATCACCATAGGAGTCATGCTCGATCAGCCACCACAAAAGCTGCGCTTGCACAGGGCACCGTGCCACCCCACCGTGTTGCCTCACATTGCTGGTCAGGTCCATATGGTGGTCGCCGCGCAATTAGCCTAGACTGCCTAGTCGTGCTACCTTGGCCGCCGTATCGTCGGTTCAAGCCATCTCGTCATAACCACTGTGCCTGGCACGGCTCTGTTGCGCTGCCGGTTGCATAATAAACTATAGTTTTGTTACAACGCACCTACATGTTTTGCTAGTATAAGAAAAAACAACACTACAAGAAACTTGTTAATCCATGACGGATTCTCGGTGACAGATTTACGAACCGTCGCTGACAGATCTAATCCATGACGATAATTTATTTTCCGTCATGGATGCGCACCATTGGATATTCCCGACCCGTTAACTCATGACGGTTTTATCCGGATTGTCACAGTCTATGATTTTAAATTCGTCATACTCTAGTTAGCCCAAAACAATTGGCCTGCTAGCATATATTTAGTGCAAAGAAAATAAAAATGTGATTAAAAAAGAATCAAATCCAAAAGACGATTTGGTAAATTATTTGAACTAAGTAATTTTATTATTTTGTTGCGTGTATACAGTGCATATGGCAAAACTAAAAATATTCTGCATATATATGGTACGGATGGGAAAAAACCACAGCACATGGGAATTGAACACAGCACCTATAACAACAAACTAGCAACATGCTTTACCGTTGAGCTACTTCTATATTACTAAATGTAATACTTTTACAGAAATGCTATACAACATATATGTGTTTTAGCACAAAAAAATAAATAGATTTTTTTATCTCTCCCTCTCTCTTTCTCACCGGTGACCACCGGCACCGGCGCCAGTGACCGGCGAGCTCGCCCCGGCGCCCGCGCCCGCGCCTGGCGCGCACACGGCAGCGGAGAACTAGCACCAGCACGCGAGCGAGCGAGCGCGGCGGCCGTTGGGTGAGCGCATACCGGCATGCGAACGCGCAGCGTGGGCGAGCGGACGCGGCGGGCGAGCATGGCGCGGCTCCGACAAGCGGACGTGGCGGGCAAGCGGATGCGGCTCCGACGAGCGGACGCGGCTCCGGCGAGCGGACGGCTGGCAGCCTGGGAGGAGCGTCGAGCGAGGCAAAGGCGGAGGCGAGTAGCCTGGGTGCCGGCAGCGGCTACCTGCAGCGACCACGACCTGCGGCGGCGGCGGTGGATTTGTGATTTGTTCTTCCATAGAAAAAAAATGTTTTTTGTGATCTGTGATCTATGATCTTGTGATTGTCTGAAGGTAGAAGAAGGCTGAAGGTAGAAGAAGGGTGGATGCTGTTGGATCTTAATCTTATGATGCAAGAAAATTCATATGTTGAAATTACATAAAACACATAATTGTATAGCCGACGTACTTTTTTTTATTACTGCTGCCCACGGCGTTGCCATTTGGTCGAGCGTCCGTGGCGTGGCCCAGCGTCCATTCACTCGAGGTGGCCCAGATTTGACGTGGCCCAGCATCCGTTCTCTCGAGATGGTCCAGAGTTAGCGTGGCCCAGCATTTAACTGGTAAAATAAATATAAATAGAAAAAAAAAGGATTACCCTTCAGTGCCCACAGTGGTGACATACACAGTGCCCAGATATTTACTGTGGCCAGTCAGGCATAAACCTAAGTATTTGAGCATGTACGTGGTGACATACTGAGTCCTTGACTTACATCTTATGATGAAAGTTAACCATATTTACCTACATACTTGATACTTCTACACAAAATTTTCTACGTGAAGAAATAGAGATGGAAAAAGATAGCATCACACTAAGCAAGGAGGGTATCACTACCCCAGATCTGGACATCACTGCCGGTTCAAAACCCCATTTCACTACCGGATTTTGAACCGACAGTGGCATACCGGCAGTGATGGGGGGTTGACAACACTACCGGTCCTTAAAAACTGACACTGATCTACAGGAAACAGTGTCAGTTTCTGGCTCCACCCAGCAGTGTCCAGTTGAACAACACTGCCGGTTTGTAGTGCCAACCGGCAGTGACGGTTGCTTTAAGTGTGTCGTTTCTTGGCTCAAGCCAACAGTATTGAGCAAGTCTACACTATCGGTTCATGGATCAAATCGGCAGTGTTGTAATAAATATCAATGTCGGTTCATGGATCAAACCGACAGTGTTCTTATAACTATCAGTGTCGGTTCATGGTTCAAGCCGACAGTGTTGAGCAAGACAACACTGTCGGTTTGCTTCTAACCGGCAGTGATGGTTACGACAACACTGTCAATTTGTTGCTAATCGGCGGTGATGGCCCGTTCGTATTTTATTATTTTATAATTTATTTTAATTTATATTTTTTCGTGAAATCAGATTTAGCTTTATATACGCTACGTAGACGACAGGTCCATCAATATTAAATATTACAAATGTTACGATTACAATTCAAATGTTCTTATCCACATCTCGATCCCTCAAAATAAAAAAGAAATGTTCTTCGACTTCACACATGCTTCTCGGACTTCCTACAATAATCTGGCGAGCCACTCTGGGCTATACTGGTCCTTGTACTTCACGGATTGCGTAATGGAAAATACTCCATCTTTTTACAATACCTCAGCTAAGATGAATTTTGCCAGCTTCGATTGTAGTGCGACGATCTCCATGTCTAGAGGAACAATAAATCATTTTGTTGAATTATTAACAGACATAAATGAAATAGGGATTATACACACCAACTTATCGGCTTCTTCTGATTTCTCACCGATGTAGCGAATCATTGCCCACATTACATAAAACCCGCATTCATTGTTTTCCGTCAGCTGTGATAGGTACTTCCCCTCCATTTCGACAACCTTGAATGGGACCGGCGTCCTACCGATCTGTCTTCTTCGGACACTGAGCAACATTAAAAGGAGAAACATTAGAAAGCGGTATGTGTGATTAGAAAATAATAGTTATTAGGATCGCTTACTAATTCAGCACTGCCACCAGTGCATTGAGATAATGAAATGGTTTTTTTCTTTGAGTCCCACACGTCGAGCAGATTTTTAGCAAGATTAACATAAATAAAGACGAAATGGTTGCTGCAATCACAGAATCCTAATTATCGAATAATCTTAACAAAAAAAGAAGCATAAAATTAAAAGCCGAGAACACATACTCGCAGTTATAGGCTAGAAGTATGTGGGTTTTCTTCTTCATCGTGAATTCATCGAAAAAAGCAATCAATCTCTATTTCCGGTCTTCCACGTCACATACATAGAGGCCTAGACATGTTCTCTCATTGACTCGCATGGGGTCTAAGAAGCCTATATAATCCCATTTGCTTTTTAGAACGCAAAATTTTGCTATACACCTACATAAAATCATGAAAAGTGCTCAAAAGTTAACAATTTGTGTCTCGAGAAAGTAGTTAATTGTAATATCATGCGTATAGGGTACTGTGGGGGTATTAACCCCTATACCCTTACGGCTAAGCTTAGGCCGGCTCAGATCGATGGGTCCGGTCCATCCGAAAGACGACGTGCGGCCCAGCCAACCTGGTTGGAGTCCCGCGCAAGGAGTCAAGGCGGATTTGGCGATCAAGCAGGATCCTGGTCGGTTAGAATAGGAATCCTTATCCAGCCACATATGGCAATTGTAACTGGCTAGGATTAGTTTCTAGATCTGTAACCCTGCCCCTCGGACTGTATAAGGCGGGCAGGGGACCCCTCTAAAAAACATCGCTCATTGACATACAGCAATACTAATCAAACACAGGACATAGGTATTACGCCTTCTTGGCGGCCGAACCTGGATAAAACCTCATGCCTGTCTTGCGTTACCGTCTTATTTGTGGCTTGCGCATCTGTCTGCCGACAATCTACTACCTTGGGCATACCCCTAGGTAGACTGCCGACCATATTTCGTCGACAGTGGCGTGCCAGGTAGGGGGTGTGCGGATTGCTCTCCAAGCAAACAAGATGGTCGTCATCTCCGGCTCCATGGCTACGCCGAACGGCCTCACGTTCATCGTCGGCCAGATCACCTGGACCACCGGCTCCGACGATGCCATCGCCATGATTACGGAGGAAGTGTGGATTCAGTCTGCGCCGACCACTACTTCACTTGCATCGGCTACGGCTCCGACCACTATGGATACGGCTCCGACCACGATGGATCTGGCTCCAACCACGGTACATCTGGCTCCGACCACGCCTACGTCACCTTCAGCCACGCCGACAACCCATCATCCGCTTCCCCGCTACAAAGGGAAGCGGATCGACAACACCGACCTGCTCGACTCCATCGATCGGGTCGGCGCCAAACTAATTGAAACCCTAGCTCTGGTAAGTATGATTCAAAGTCAACCTAATGAGCAGGTAACCGCTACCCACAACAGATCTATCCGACCAGCTCGGACCAGTCGTCCTACGCGACTCAGAACAGATCTCGTGGTCATATCTACTCCTGAGGGGCGCTCTGCTCGTCACCACCCGACCTTCGCAACGGGTCTCCAGCTCTCCGAACACAAAGCCTCGATAGAAAACCACCAGGTCCAACCCTACGGCCTGCGAGACGCTGCTTCCATCTACGCGTACAACCTACAACGCTACTCGGATCTGTGCTTTATGCATCGACCTCAGCCAAAGTCACGCAACTTCATCAATATGGTCCGGATTGAAGATTATCAAGAAGGGTCCGTCCACACAGTCCGAGAGGGCGACTCTAGCTCCTCGTCTGGTATCGCATCTAATGCATCTGTCCACACCGAGCTTCAGCATCACGTAGATGAAGGTGTCAAATACGACCTGGATCTGCCAGACCACGCCCTGGGTTTTCCCAATTTCTGTCTTTCCCGCCAAGATGAGGGGATTTGATCCATGTTGTCAGCAATGACGAGCCGCCAGCAGTTGGCAAAACAGAACAAGAAAGAACTGCTCGCGAGGCACATAATATTGACCGGTTTAATCACTGACAGATCAAAGCTGAAGCAGACCAGGAGGCACAACGCATAAGGGTCCAGCCACGTGACCTCAACAATGCTTTCGACAGGGTAGGGGACAAACAAGTCTTCAAGACTCCAAGCGCCAACGTAGCCGTCGCCATGGCGACAATACAGCGGCTACCCAACACTCCCGAGACCCAGGCAGTTCACGACGACATACAAGCTTATCTGACGACTGCTATGGCTCAGACTGCAGAGATGATGAACCAAGCCCGGGCTCCGTCCGTTTCAGTCAAATCAAGCCACAGCCGCCAATACTCAAGTCACTCACAGCCACTCAACCAGCGTGGCTCACGCAACAATGACCCATCGGACAATCGGCAAGGCAGAAACGGTGGTCATGATGGTGGTCGGGACGACAACCGCCGCCGGGAGGATAACCACCACGACGTTCAAGATGACAACCGCCGAGAAAACCACGATAATCGCCGTGATAACCACGGTCGTAGGGCTAACCCAGTTGGCAATCGAGATCACCACGATGGCAATAACGATCTTCGCCATTACCTCGGTGGACGTGACCTGCGCGCTCGCATTAACCAGAGAGCCAACGATCATGCATCTCATGAAAGCTATCGCCGTATGGAATATGACACTGCCCATGGCCCACCGGGTCTGAAGCAGTTTACTCCACACCTTCACCAAGTCATATGGCCCAAGAATTTCAAGCTCGAGAAACTCTAGAAGTACGACGGCAAGGAAAACCCCGAGTTATGGGTCATGCTCTACGAAACTGCATGCCGATCAGCCATGGCTGATGAGCACGTCATGTCTAACTACTTCCCAGTCGCTGTTGGTCATGCAGGTCACCAATGGCTAGTTAGCTTGCCGACAAACTATTTTGATTCTTGGCAGGAGCTCAAGCAGGCCTTCATCGACAATTTCATTGCTACTTGTGAACAACCCGGCAACAAGTACGATCTGCAACGGATCCGAGATCGGAAAGACGAACCACTGCGCGAGTACGTTCGGCGTTTCTCATAGATGCGCATCAAGGTCCCATCAATCTCCGACAACGAGGCAATCGAGGCTTTCGTCACTGGCCTTCGCTTCCACGACGCCCTAAGGGACAAACTCCTTCGGAAGAGACCTGAATCAGTCACAGCGCTCCTGGCCACCGCCAAGAAATACGTGGATGCCGACGATGCTAGAAAGATAATTATTGAAGAAGCAGCAAGGGTTCCACGTTCCAATCACCCCCCACACCACGACGATTACCGCGATAGTCGTGGTTGGAACGACAATTTTGACCGCCGCGACCAGCGCAACGACTCCCGCGACCACCGTGAGCAACGTAATCAGCGGCGTAACCGCCGTGATGATTACAAGAGTAAGCGCGCTCGGGAAGACGAGGGCAAGGTCAATACCGTTAAAAAGGGGGGCGGACATCGTAACTATGAAGATGACTACGCCAAAGCATTGAAGGGGCCCTGCCAGCTCCATCCTAAGTCGAACCATACCATGGAGAATTGCCATGTCCTCAAAACTATCTACACGCGTCAACAGGTTCTGGATACGTCCGACAAGCCTAATGACGCAGGGGAACAGCGCAACGAGGATAACGATGACGACGATGCAGACCCTCGTCATAAATACGTCAAGCCAACTGATCGCGTGCTCTACACCTCTCGGGCAGATCACGCTACCTGTGCAATTTGGGACTCCAGACCACTTCCACACCGACTACGTCAATTTCGTGGTCGCCGACTTCGACGGCACCTACCATGCCATTCTCGGTCGACCGTCGCTTACCAAGTTCATGGCCATACCTCATTACAGGTATCTGGTGCTCAAGATGCCTACTTAGAAAGGAGTCCTAACCCTCAGGGGCAACATATACGCAGCTTACACCTGCGAGGACGACAGCTTCAAAATAGCAGAGGCCCACGACCTCTCTATTCGCATGGCTGAGACCGTGCTTGACGCTAAGAAGGCCTCAGCCGACCACCTGTAGATCCCAGACCTCGAGACTCCACGCAAGAACATCAAGTCAAAGGAGCACAAGGTGATCTAGCTGGTCGATGGCGACTCCAGCAAAACGGCCCTTATCGGGGCCAACCTGGATCCCAAATAGGAAGACGCGCTCGTCGGGTTCTTGAGGAGCAACGTGGATGTGTTCACATGGAAACCTGCCGACATGCCTGGTGTACCTCGGAACTTGATCGAGCACTCCTTAAATGTCAACAACAAGGCCAAACCAATCAAGCAGAAGCTACGATGGTTCGCTCGCGATAAAAAGGAGGCGATTAGGGTAGAAGTTACACGGCTTTTGGCAACTAGATTTATTAAAGAAGTGTATCATCTAGAGTGGTTAGCCAACCCGGTTCTTGTACGCAAAAAGAATAATGAATGGAGAATGTGCGTTGATTACACTGATCTCAACAAACACTGCCCTAAGGACCCCTTCGGCTTAC
Source organism: Miscanthus floridulus (assembly GCF_019320115.1). Classification (NCBI taxonomy): domain Eukaryota; kingdom Viridiplantae; phylum Streptophyta; class Magnoliopsida; order Poales; family Poaceae; genus Miscanthus; species Miscanthus floridulus. Next base: position 122,878,769 of record NC_089589.1, on the reverse strand, counting down.
CTCGCATAGACAAGGTCGTAGATTCAACCGCCGGTTGTGAGCTGCTTTCTTTTCTCGATTGCTACTCTGGTTATCACCAGATCGCTCTAAAAAAGGACGATCAGATCAAGACGTCTTTCATCACGCCTTTCGGCACCTACTGCTACATGACTATGTCGTTCGGGCTCAAGAACGCCGGGGCTACATACCAACGCGCCATTCAGGCCTGCCTCGCAGACGAGATAAAAGATGACCTAGTAGAGGCCTATGTGGATGATGTAGTTGTCAAAACCAATGAAGCACATACCCTTATTGACAACCTAAAACGTACCTTCGTGGCCCTCAATACATTCCAATGGAAGTTAAACCCAAAGAAGTGCATCTTTGGTGTTCCTTCTAGTATATTGCTAGGCAACGTCGTCAGTTACGACGGCATATGCCCTAATCTGGAGAAAGTCAAAGCTGTCTTAGACATGAAGCCCCCCAAAAAGGTGAAGGATGTCTAGAAGCTTATCGAATGCAAGGCCGCTCTAAGCTGTTTCATATCAAGATTAGGAGAAAAAGGGCTACCGTTTTCAAACTCCTCAAAGCATCCGAGAAGTTTGAGTGGTCGGAAGAAGCAAATGTTGCCTTCACGCAGCTAAAACATTACCTTACATCACCGCCAGTCCTCACTGCTCCTAGAGAAGATGAAACCCTCCTACTTTATATTGCAGCAACCAATCGGGTGGTGTCCACTACCATGGTGGTCGAGCGCGACGAGCCGGGCCACGCCTATAAGGTACAGCGGCCAATTTATTTTGTCAGTGAGGTACTCAATGAATCTAAAACCAGGTACCCACAGATTCAGAAACTGCTCTACACCATACTGATAACATCCCGAAAGTTGAGACATTACTTCAACGGATATCGTGTGGTGGTCATGACCGAGTACCCTTTGGGGGACATCATCCGCAATAAGGATGCGAACAGGCGCATCATCAAATGGGCAATGGAGCTATGCCCCTTCTCCTTGGAATTTGCAAGCCGTACTACAATCAAGTCTTAGGCACTCGTCGATTTCGTCGTCGAGTGGACAGACTTAAGCACGCCTGCCTCCCCGGGATCTGACGAATATTGGACGATGTACTTCGACGGCTCTCTCAACATTGACGGTGCAGGAGCAGGAGTTCTTTTCGTGTCACCATCCAAGGAGCAGCTCCGGTACGTCCTCAGGATTTATTTCCCGATATCTCATAATGCTGCCGAATATGAAGCATGCCTTCATGGTTTACGCATCGTGGCTGAGCTTGGTGTTAAATGTCTCTACGTCTACGGAGACTCGGCTCTGGTCATCAACCAACTCAACAAGGACTGGGACACGACCAGCGAAAAGATGGATACATACTGCAAATCGATAAGAAAGCTGGAGGGTAGGTTCTATGGCATCGAGTACATACACGTGGTCTAGGACAAGAACCAAGCAGCGGATGCGCTGTCAAAGTTAGGATCATCCCAAGCCAAGATCCCACATGGCGTATTCGTCCAGGACCTGCTCACGCCTTCCATTGATGACGACGATTCCGCGGTCGACCAAGCTCCAGACAAGCAATTAGTGGCTACGGTTCCGACGCCGAGCGCAACCGAGTCGCCTCTGACCACCCATGAGCCAGACAGCAAAGGAGGAAACAGTATCTGCTCGTGTCTATCTTGCGTTACTGTCTTGTTTGTGGCTTGCGCATCTGTCTGCCGACAATCTACTACCTTGGGCATACCCCTAGGTAGACGGCCGACCATATTTCGTCGACAGGTACTTACATAGTCCACAACGTCAACATTTGAACATCGAGAGAGCGTTTCTGGTATAGTTGGAATAAGCACTCCCACTCGACATCGAACTTCTCTTCTTCAGGATATTGCAAAAACATGTGGCGAATGGATAATAACCTCAAAACCGAAGTCGTCCGTCTCTGTTGCTTGAGCCATGTAATATTCATGTAACTAGCGCATATATGTTGTCAGATTTTTATACTCATGATCGAGAACCAAAAGATTGCCCCTTTCATACTTCATTGCCGGTGTTCCCATCCCTTGTACATCATAATAGATGTTCGCGGCCTCTTCTATGGTTAAATCAAGGTTGTCTTTGACTAACTTCATAATGTTCCTTAAATCTTTATTGTGTATTTCTTCGTCTCTTGTTGTAGCGTATTTATTATGTGTTTGCCTTTCGAATTCGGACTTCAACAAAAATGGAGGCAGTGAGGCACATAGATTGAAGAAACTAACACAATCTTCTTTCGAGATGTGTGCTGTAAATTTTTCTTTCATCAAGGTGGTAACGCTACCACTGAACGACCTTTTTGTTTTCTGTTGGCCCACTTTGGGAGCATTAGCGACCGAATCCAAGGACCTTTTCTACGACTGCGAGGATGTCTTTAATCTTGTTTTGGGCTGAGGTGGAGGAGGAGGATGACGACGAGAATTCTGTTTTCCCAGCGCCGATAAAGATGGAGGAGGAGGAGGAGGATGAGTCTCTTTTCTCGGGGCTAATGAAGATGGAGTCGGATGAGGAGGAATAAAAGGAGACCTCTATCTTCTTGGGAGTGATGGCTTCGGATGAGGAGGGGAGTGATCTCTGTTGGGAGATGAAGAGTGATCATCATGGGTGGGTGAAGACTCACAGTCGTCCTCATCATCAGAGGATAATTGATGGTCAAGTGACGTCGCAACCAGCTGACAAATTCCTCCTTATGTTTTTTATCTAGCCAAGCTTGTGACCTGCTCGGATATAGAGTTTGCAGCGATTGCCTATGCTCGTTAATGTATGGCATCACACCCTCAGCTTGCTAGAGAACAGCAAATTGTGCCTGTCTGAAAGAAATAGGGTCGTCTACTGTAACAGATTTCTCCCTAATCATTCCTTTGCCACGTAGTCTTCCCTCATAACAAGATTCTGGAACTCCGACCCTTTTGATGTCCAGATAATATGTGCAGAACTCAATGGCCTCCTCCGTTGACCATCCTTCAACCATGCCCCCTTCTGGCCTGAATCTATTCCTAACATACCTCCTAAAAACTTTCATCAATCTTTCAAAAGAAAACATCTAATGCAGGTACATTGGGCTAAGGGCTCTAATTTGGTCAACAAGATGAATGAGCAGATGCAATAAGATATCAAAGTAAGTCGGCGAGAAATGCATCTCAAGCCTAACGAGAGTTTCAGTTATGTCTCATTGTAGCTGCTCTAGCGTGGACACATCAATGACCTTTTTTGAGATCGCGTTGAAGAACGAGCAAAGCTTTATGATTGGGGTGTGGACCTTTTGGGGGAGGATACCACGTAGGGCAATAGGGAGCAGCTGAGTCATAATGACATGACAGTCATGGGCCTTCATAGGGCCATAGTTGAACTTGAGTTCTCTCATGTTCACTAGCCTCATCGGGTTCACACAGTAGCTCGTCGGGACTTTGAGTTCATTGAAGAAAGAAATAAGTGCACACTTTTCTTCCTTCTTCAATGTCCATGACGCAACCGGAAGTTTGAACTGGCCATTCTCTAGCTCCACGGGATGCAGCTCCTTCCTGATTCCCAAGTGTTGCATGTCCAGGTGTGTGGCTAGTGAATCCTTCGATGCCCCCCTGGTGTCCATCAATGTATTAAGAGTGTTAGCGCACATGTTTTTAGTGATATGCATGGGATCAAGACAGTGGCATACACTCAGAAATGGCCAGTAAGGTAGTTTCTAGAAAACCGATTTTTTCTTCCAAATGCTCCCATCAGGCGTTGCTACTACATTGTCCCCCTTCCCAAGGACAACCTCCAGTTTGTTGAGTTCTCGAAGTATCACAGGCCCGTCTCGATATTTTGGAGCTAAGCGTTTCTCAATAGCACCGTTGAAATCTTTTTAGTTCCTGCGGTAAGGGTGATCCTTAGGTAGGAATCTACGGTGTCCCATATAAACTATCTTTGAGTTATTTAGCAGATTTACCGCATCGGTGTCGTCCAAGCACTCGACACATCCAGTATAGCCTTTTGTCTTCTCTCCGGACAACGAACCTCGACCTGACAGGTCGGTGATTCTAGCGATAAGTACTCCCTTGATCGCGACATGTTTCTTTTTGTACTCGTCCCAAACATCCGGCACACCCTTTTTAAACATCTCCACGAGTTCATCGATCACTGGTTCCAGAAACACATCGATGTCATTCCCAAGCTGTCTTGGCCCTTGGATCAGTAGTGGCATCTATATGTACGACCACTTCATACAAACCCAAGGTGGAAGGTTGTATATACAGAGCGTCACTGGCCAGGTGCTATGATTGCTTCTAACCTAGTTGAAAGGATTCATCCCATCTGTGCTCAAAGCAAACCAAAGGTGCCTTACCTCTCCACTGATGTCCATATGGAACATAATATTGACAGTCCTCCAGTCATGCCCATCGACGGGGTGCCTCATCATTGTATCTTTCTTACGCTCTTCGCCATGCCAGCACAATAGCTTGGCTGACTTTGCACCCGAGGAGCTATAGGGAAATACTAAACGACCTTCATGGGACCTCCTCTGGTCTTGGTGCCCTCATCTGATGGCCCTTCCTTGTACCGAGGAGCTTCACACTTGGGGCACTTGTCCAAGTCTTTGTATTTTTCTCCGTGGTACAATATGTAATCATTGGAATACGCGTGGATTTTCTCAACCTTGAGGCCGGTGGGGCAGATCATTTGCTTGGCCAAGTATGTCTTTTCTGGCAACTCATTTTTTTCTAGGAGCATTTTCCTTATTATACCTAACAACTGATCGAAGCCTTTATCGCTCAATCCGTTTGTCGATTTGAACTCTAACAGCATGATGTCGGCTTCCAGTTTTCTCATTGGACAATTCCTATACAATGGTGTTTTGCCATCTTGTCTCATTTTCTCTAGCTTTCTCAGCTGTCTTTCACTAAGACATCCAGTCTCTACATTACGTAGCAGCTGACAAATGCCATCGTTATCCTCTATGTCATTAGCTAGTGTGTTCCTAAACACATTATTAACTGTGGGCATAGGTTTCGTGTTGACACCGGGTTCATCGTCAGCATCGTGGATGGCTACGTCAGGCATGTCCACATCATCATCGTTTTCCTGCAGAACATTCACACCAACCTCGCCATGCATAGTCCATATCGTATAGTTTGGCATGAACCACCTGGTAATCAAGTGCAATCGTATAGACTCAATTTGACGAAAGTTCCTATGATTCTTGTAATCTTTGCATGTGCAGAAGACAGGGTTCCCACTCCCAGCATGGGCTTTGGCATCGGTGATAAACTGGCTGATGCCATGCATGCACCGTTTGTCCGTTTGGGATAGATGCATCCACTCTCGATCCTTCTCTCAACAAAAAAAATACTAAGACACTAATTACAAAGAATTAATAAGAAATCGAGCTTCATGAACAACAATTGTAGCTCAAAAGTACTATTTTTGAAAAATATTATTGTACACTAATTATTGAAAAATTGAAATTGGTAGCCCCGACCCTGTAAATTAAAAATCGTAGTAAAAACAATTATTGCACAATATTGAAGAACAACTATTCTACTCTACTTCTAAGAATTAATTATAGCATCACATAATAACAATGATGATCTTGACTACCATGGAATAATTAGCTAGGAATTTAAATGTGTTCATAGACACCAACCTTTTGGATGATGGATTCACCATAATTTGAGCCCGGCACAAATGTTCAATTGGAAAAGTGCTCTCTAGAATGGAGAAAGAACTAGAATGAGAATCAAGTAATGTAGCCATCAAAACGAAGCTAATTAAGCAACAAAATCAAAGGAGTCGATGTTTGTTACTAACCTTAAAGCAAAAAGATCAAGCAATTTTTTAAAATCCAAGCACTAGCTTCATGGTGAAGAGTAGCCGCAACAATGGAGGGAAGGGTCCAAACGCGCGTCTCTATTCTCGGGACGGAAGAGAGGAGGAAGGAGAGGACGGCTGCAGCCTTTTTGTGTTGTAGGCTTATCACCGTCGGTTCTTGGCTAAACCGACAGTGATAGAGCCCATCTCTGTCGGCTCTTGGCTTAAACCGGCAGTGATGAGTGCCCATCAAAACACTGCCGGTTCAAGCCACAAACTGACAGTGATGTGGTCCTTCACTGCCGGTTTTAACCCAGCCCCAATCATTTTTTATTTTCAAGCTCATAACCGGCAGTGAAGGTACATCACTGCCGGTTCTCACAAATCTGGCAGTGATGATGCCGGTAATGATGCTTCACTGCCGGTTCTCACAAATCTGGCAGTGATGATGCCGGTAATGATGTGCAAATATGGCGTAGTGGTGGTTGTACGGTACTTAATTTGTCAGCGAAGTTTTTAATACGTTTGTAACAAAAGACCCTACATACAGCAAACAATTAACACTGCATACTGCATCTGCCAAGAAAAAGAACGAAGATGAGGCTGCTGAGCGGGGGCTCCGGCAGCAGACCATGAACTCACACAACAACCCCCCATGTACACCAGATCGCAAGCTCGCAGCAGATCGAGAGTCGAGACCATACCTCACCAACAAATTATCTAAACTGCATCTCGCACGCCGCAGCTCGATGATCATGGCGTTGGCGGCGCGCCACCGTTGGCTCCGGCTCCAGCAGGGACCTGCATGCCCCGGCTCTGCAGCTGCTGCTGCCGCCAGCACAGGTGCCGCCGCATCTACGGCTGCCAGTGTCGCGCGCTCCACCTTGACGAAGCAGAAACCGATCATGATCGCGCAGCCGATGACGACGACGCCGATGAGGACGAGCAGCATCGTGATCATGGAGCTCATGGCGACGCCGCTAGCTAGCTCTAGTAGGTGGACTCGGACCAACAAGTGCGTCAAGAGAGGCAAGGAGGAGGGAGAGATGACGATGCGGACGAGACTGACACTGGCTGTGGGAATGCGACCAGGGCTAGTATGACCTTGGAAGCTCGAGCTCCTTCTCTTCATGCTTCCTCTTCCTCCTAGCTCCAAATGGTGAGGATGAAAGGGCTCCTCCCTCTTCCAACCCCCACCTCTTGTGGACAGCAGCTCCTAGATGATCTTCATGGTGATGAGCAGCTGCTGGTGGCCTCCAATCTCCTCCCCTTCTCCTTCCCTTCCTCCTACTTCTCTTGCTTGAGTATGAGAGAGTGTAGAGAGAGAGAGAGCAAGAACTAGAGAGAGGGAGTGTGAAAATGAATGGATAGCTGGTTGGTGCTCTGGTTTTGGGTGTCCACGAGATAGACAGGTGTTGGTGTGTGTGGGGTCGGGTGGAACAAGCAAATGACACCAAAGGTCTGCTGCATGGGATGGACTACCGGACCCTCCGCCAGAACCTAACTGACAGTGACTGACTTCTGCCAGTGTGTGCAACTGGCTTGACGGACACTCCGCCAGTACAACAATGAGCAGTTTTCATTCAATTCTTGCACAAGTTGATTTCCAGTTTGAATTTAAAAAGCACATGATGCACATCAAGTTCGGAAGTAACATGCAAGGTTTTTGATCATGTGAATTTTTAGATACATTTATACTCATAATGCTTGTGAAAAAATTGGCATGACATTTGGGTCATGACAGTATGGAAAGCCTGAGGTCATTCCATCCGGGTACGAAAACTTGTTAGGCCTGTCTAAGCCATGATGATGGTGTGTCTATCATGTGGGAAAATGTGTACAACCTAGTGTATCAAATCTATTCGAATAGCCACGCCCTTAGAATGGGTAATCGCTAGGATGAGGTCTCAAATTATTAGATACTTCTATGTACTGAAACTGTGATAATCTGGTAAGTTGCAATCAATTAATCTAGTAAGTTACAACCTATAAACTCCAGAAACCAGCAAGAAGGGTTAATACTCTCCCAGGGCCCAAACTCTCTTTCTAACTAAAACGCCACCCCTACCTGTACACTTCACTACCATAATCCCCTGCACATACAGCCTCCGCCACCCACCCTACCTTATCCCCAAAGTTAGGGCTTGTTGAGTACTTTATGTACTCAATCCCCTCCATTCTATGTTTTTAGGAGAGAAGTTACAGGAGCACCTACAAGGATGGAGTTATCGAAGCTACGCAAGGATAGGACAACATGAGTACACACGAGAAAGAAGACGTACGGCTATGCAAGAGAGCTGTGCTAGGATTACCTGGTTTAAACTATAGGAATGAGCTTAACGATAAGATTTACGTCCGCACTCAAAGTTGCCTGTAGGAATGAAGCCACGACGACGTAGGACTGCTGTGTTAGAACGCTGATGCATGTAGTAAGCCCAATGGCCCAAGCTATGAAAATATGAACCTTGTAATGTGTTTTACCTATTATCAATTAAAGTAAGGATTTTGATATTAATCTTGTTTGATCTGTGTGTATCAGCTACTGATCCAGGGACTGATACATGATGCACAGAGGACCCTAAAGTAGGGGCCTAACAAGCACCGAGTGGGCGGAGTTGAGGGAGACATCCCTCTCGTTGGAGGTCCTGCCGTAGGCGTGGCCGATGCGGAGCGGCCTCCCCTACTTCCCCTCCTCCATCCCACACTGCTCATGGTCGAACCCCACCACGCGGAGCTTAGTGAGGCCTCGCACCGTAGACCCGAACCCTAGGGGCTCCAGCCCCGACCACCCAGCCGCCGCCTCATCAAGCTGATGAGCGCGCGCGGGCCTCCGGCTGCGGCCGCGGCCACCCGACCGCCGCCTAGCCTAGCCGCGTCTGTCGTTGTCCCTCCGTTGAAACACTACGCTAGCCATGATCTTTAGGGGCGGCTGGTGACCCTTTGTAGGGGTGAAGGGGTGGCTACAAATCGCTGATTTATAGGGACGGCTAGCCAACCTCTCCTATAAATTGGTTTTTTAGGGGGCGGCTGGATATATAGAGCCGCCCCTACAAATCAATATTTGAAAATTCATGAAATCGGGTCAAAAAATAGTAATTTTTTTTAACACAGGGAGTCCCCCACCGGTTAGCCACATGCAAAAAAAAAAAAAGATTTGTTAACATGTGTATTGGTTGTTGTGATTTGTAGGCCAAATCACAGAGAATTGAAACCTGTTGTTAGGCTTCGATCGTTTTTCAGCTTGCCAGATGCTAGTCCAAAATCATGGTGTTGCGGCAACAGTGAGACAATGTATGCTGGTCCAAACTTGTTTGTAGGGATTGTTAGATGAAATGCTGTCGAATTTTTCTAAAAAATTGTTCAGTTTCACATTGATTGAAATGTATAATTCTATATCAAAATTGCCAAATCATTGATATAAAAATAGGGATAAAACACAAATATCAAAATAAAAAATGTGTAAAAACGCATGGGCCAAGTTGTCCTTTTATTCAAAAGTTAACACCGTTAGGTGGAATTAACAGAATAGAGATAAAGTCTCCATTCGTTTTAAAATTATAGGGGTAAAATCACAAAGCAGTTAAAAAAAACAAATCACTTTTTCGCTTCAAATCAGGGTTAGAAACACTTGAGCCCCTGGAAAAAAAAAACTGCATGAAGCTTAAGCTATGCCTCGAACAAATACCTCGAGCCCACACCTCGTCACATCACGAACGCTACTTCACTAAATTATCATGGCGCCGGCGCCACGCCGCTGCAAGGCAACTAAGGTCCTGTTCGCTTGTTGGTTTCAGCCAGCCCAAATCAGCCAGTCAACAGTGTTTTCCTCTCACAATAAATCAGCACCAGCCAGTCCAAACCAGCCCAGAAACCAACCAGCGAACCGGCCCTAAATTATCAGGGGACCTGCACCTGCCAGGCTGACGACGACTCTGCCAGAACCGCCCGTATCACAGCTGATTCAGCCACGGCCGGAGCCCATGCCTCTGCATGAGGTCCTCTTGTTCTCGCAGACTCAGCCAAAGATGCCATGTCGTCGTTTGCAGTCGCATACGCTGCCGACCTCGCCTTCTCATTCCTGGAGCTCCATCTGTTGCTGCAGACTCACAGCCTGTTCGGCTGAACGATCATAAGTTTTCAGTTAAAACAGTATTTTTCTTTAACACCAAACCAGCCAGCAGTACTTCTTCACGATCCAGCAACGAACAAGCCCAGCCAAACGAACAGGCTGTCAGCCAGAGACGCCACAGACCGTTCATAATTTTTTTAGTTTGGGAAAGAAGTCACTGAATTAGGCATTATTTTAGTTTGGGAGCTAGCCTCAGACCGTTCATAATTTTTTTACGAGAGGCCAATATATACAAGTTCTTTTTTATAGGCAGTCGGCAACTGCTGGATCTAATCCGCACAAAATTTTTCTTTGAGGGTGGAAATAAAAATTAATCCTAGCTTATTTGGTGCTAGTAAGTGGGGCCTGCGATCTGATTGCATTGTGCACCCTCTCTTTTTGTGCATTCAAACTTTTTTCACCTGCTCCCTCGGCAACACTTGCCTCACCTGTCTTGGGCAAGTGTATGCCTCGCCTCCCCTCCCTCAGCTGACTAGACCTTGCATGTGGAGGTAGTGGGTGAGCTAGTTTGTGGCAACGACTTTACTAGGTCTTTCGGGTTGACTTTTTTCAGATCAAAGGAGTTACCGGGGGCACCAAAAGGAACACAAGATCAGCTATCCTCATCTAGCTGTTACTCTCCTCTGCTCTAAGACCGAAACTAAAAAGACAGAAAAGAGGGGAACTAAACAGAGCGCGCCAATCGTGATCTTCATTAACATCCTTTACATGTTTAAGCGCATTTCACCATCTTGACTCTTGAGAGCCTGCTCTTTTTTTTTTTGAAAGATTGAGAGTTCTTTCTTCATCTTCATAAGCAACACCTCCATGTTCGAGTGACTTGGGAGACTGCTGCTTTAATTTTGGTTGGCGGAGATTCGCGGCAAGCAAAGCGGCTGGTAGTTGAGTACCTAAGAGACGGGACAGGACAGTCAGCCTCACTGTTTCTCCTGGGCGCGCACTTGTTGTTTTTTCCTCACTGTTTCTCTCGCACATCTCGCAATGACAACCTCGTTCAAGCATCACTTCATTGGAGTGTAGATATGGTTGAAATTCCTAGAGTAAATGTACGCATCATGCTTTTTGTTGCAAAAGATCATGCATTTGGCCGCGACGACAACCGAGAATTGGTGACTCCTCATCAACATGCCCACGCCCAACATCATCACCTCCATGCAGTACTGCACCACGCTCCTCGCAGATGACACTTCTCTAATCACTTAATCCCTAAACGTGGGTCAATTCAGTGCACCCTCAACCTCTAAGTCTAAAATTGATGCTGATTTCTGTGATATGTTGTCATTATCTTTGAACTTAGTTGCTTATCCCTAAACCCACCGGCCGCGAAGCAGCGTGCTTTTGCGCAAAAAAATGAGCGACACGCGGCTTACGACGGCGCGGGTGTTTGGCTGCCTGGTGGGGCCTCTTGGGATAAAAAAACTTGCTATTTTTTTGACCCAAATTTGTGATTTTTGGGAAACGGATTTATAAAGACGGCTCTATATCTATCCGCCCTTACAAATGATCAACGGCCCCTACAAATCCAATTTGTAGGGGCGGCTGACGAACCGCTCCTACAAATTAGCGATTTGTAGAGATGAGGTCGTAGGAGCGGCTGGTCAAACCGCTCTTAGAAATGGCCCGGAGCCGCCCCTACAAAGTCTATGTAGTAGTGCCTAAATCCCTAGACACTGGTGAGTTTACTGTACCCTCGGGTTTGACTGTGTCACATTGAAGCATTCTACATAGATGTAATGACCTTGGATCTTCTACAATGGTGGTATGCTATTTCTTGCACAACTGAAATAATGAACATACTTGAATTCGATGTTGCTAGCAAATTGAAGTCAACAGCGACTCTATGCGTTGGTGGAGCAGCGTCATCATGCTCCAGGCTCGGCCCTGGAGGGGGGCAAGCGGGGTAGCATTGTTTAAGAGTCATACAAGCACGTCCAGAAATCTATACGAATTTATTGCTATTAATTTAGATAATCAACCCTTTTGAAGACATTGTTTATTGGTGATACATTGCAATTTGGATACATGCCGTCTATGCCCATGCAGCACAACACGCCTCTCTAAGCCACCGCTCCATGCCTCAACATTCTTGCATCCAGTCTTCAGCATATCGAAGGACAACACCAACTGAGCTGCACATACTTGCTTCAAATTGCCAGAAATAGTTAATATTTAAGAGTATGAGTTTGCATTTGGTTTACTCCAAACACTCGAAAAAAGCCCGCACGGCCTGTTTTTGCGCACCCCACTGCATGGATCCCACGCTGTGTACCGCCCTACCATCGCTCTCGCTCTGTTTCGCCTGACCACCACGCCCGCATAAAACACACCTGATCTACTTTTGCAACATACAGATGATACACTTGTAACATATGACCGAAACAGATGAAACACTTGCAACACACGTTTGAAACACTTGCAAAATACCAGAAAAAACTTGAAAACACATGTGTAGCCATTGCAAACATCTGGATAAAACACTTACAACATACGTAGGAAAACACCAGAAACACTTGCATATATATGCAACATCCAAATAAAATGCTTGCACCATACATTTGAAATAGATAAAACATTTCGAACATATAGACTTGAAATATATGTGTATAGCCATTACAAAATATGCAACATTTCGATCTACTTTTCTAACATGGATATAAAATATTTGAAACATGCCTTTGAAACATATGAAATGTTTGAAATATACGCTTGCAACATGTGCTTTTAGTACAATGTCACCTTAGCTGCTTGGACGAATGGAGACTAGCTCATCAACACACGGAGTGGGTGGGTGCAGTGCCCACGGCGAGCAACCTCGCGCTAGAGAAGGCCACGGCGGGTGGTCGGGTGCGATTCTCACAGTGCAGCGCCCCTACGTTGGAGAAAGGCCGCAGAGGAAGGGGATTGGGCATTACCAGATGGAGTGAGCATCGCGGCCGTGGACGGGAGTGAGCGTCGCAGGAATGGGCGGTGACGAGCGGGAGTGAGCGGGGCGGACTGGGAAGCACGGCATCCTGACGGACGGATGTCCTGAGGAGAGTATTATCAAAATAATATACATCTTGAATTTTATTGATCATCTAAACGTGTAAATTGAACTTAAAACCGATACTAAATATGATGAATAAGTACCTGAATCTGGAATTAAAAATATAGAAAATTAGCACGTACTCCCCAGGACCCCGCCGTTCCATTTTTCTATCTAAAAAGAAATACGTACGCATGATGACCAGAAAATAATTTATTTATTTGTTTATTTACCAACAATTAGGGAATTCATAGGCGGCAAGTTTTGTGTATAAAAGAGTTCGGACTTTATAAATGAAGAGTTCCGATAGAACTCATGTAGCAGTCCGATTCGGTTAGCCTAGCCTAGTTATTGTATAATAACGAAATAAGATCCTTCCTCCGGTAATATATATACGTGGGTGCAGTGCAGCCCGTTTATAGTCGTTTTATCTACATTCACCTTACCAAAAGAATTTGACAACCACACCGATCCTCAACGCGATCCTGCACGTCGTCGTCAACTGAACTCGTCATCGGCTGCCTCGCTCACCGGCCATGTTCCCGCTTTGGCTCTTTCTTGGACGAAGTCACTACGTAAAAAACGGTTTATAGCAACGGGACAAATTTTTTTTGTAGGGGCGGCTGGTGATGGAGCCGCCCCTACAGTGGCATGTTCGGAAGCCCAGGAACTAGTCACCTCTATAAATGAAACAGTAGGGGCGGCTGGTCATACGAGCCGCCCCCGATTTTAAGATTTATAGGGGTGGTTCAATAACCAGCCGCCCCTATAAATACTTCGACGAATAAAGACTCGGCTTCAGGTGCTCATTCGAGAGGCCTCCGTTCTCTTCGCTTTCTCCCTCCCTCAGCTCTCTCGACGCCGACAGGGCGATGGCCGCTGGCATGCGCGGGCAGCGGCGCGGGACTGGCCCCGGCGGAAGGCGGCGAGGGCCCTCATGCGCCCGGCGGCTGCTGCTGTGACGGCTCTTGGCACCTCCGCCGGCGCGGCCCTCACTGGGCAGGGGCGGCGCGAAGCAGGGCGGCTCTCCACCGACGCGGCCGTCTCCGTACATGGGCGGTGCTGATCTGGCACGAGGCGACACGGATCTCCTCCTCCGGGGCGGATCCGCTCTCCCGAGCCCTCCCTCCCTCCCTCCTCTTCCCCAGTGGATCCGGTGAACAATGGCTGCGGAGGGCACGCCGGCAACGGAGGCGGAGGATCTATGGTGAGGAGTCGGATCTACGGCGGATCTACGGCGAGGAGGCGGATCCAACGGGGCCGCACCAGATCTGGCTCTGTGTTCGTCGCGCGCCTCGCCAGCGAAGGCCGGCCATGCGCCGAGCTCTGGATGGGCACGCACCCCGCCGCGCCCTCCTCGCTCGCGCCCGACGTCTCGCTCCGCGACTAGGTCGCCCGCAACCCCGCCGCGCTTGGCCGCGACATCACCGCGCGATGGGTCGGCGACCTCCCCTTCCTCTTCAAGGTCCGTCCCGTCGCCTCCCCCTTGCCTCGGCCATTCCCTTCCTCCCGTGCCCCTTCATAAAAAGAACATTTTTTTCTTGTCCGCTGAGCGGCTCCTCCGGCTGCTACGCGTAGGTGCTGTCCGTGGCGAAGGCGCTGTCGATCAAGGCGCACCCGGACCGGGACCTCGCCGCGGCGCTGCATGCGCTGCGCCCGGCCACGTACCGCGACGCCAACCACAAGCCCGAGATGGCCGTCGCCGTCAACGAGTTCCACACGCTCGGCTTCGCCGCCACACAGGTACGTTGTACGACGACGGCCGTGCCCCCCCCCCCCCCCCCCCCCCCCCCCCCCCCCCCCCCCCCCCCCCGCCCAATCTGTGGCGACGTTGACTTGGAGGCATCAGCTGATGGCCGCTGCTAAATTGGTTGGTTTGTTTGGCTTAGTTGAATTCTTTAATCGAACGTGGCAGCAGGATTCCACAGATGATTCCGGACAGTTATTAGGTGGGTGGAGTTGACTGACGGTCAGGTGGGGTGGGATCTCCCCGGCTGCTGCTAGCTGCTCATGGGTTTGGTCATTATGCTAATACTTAATCGCATTCATAAGTAGTAAATGAATTAATCAATTCTGCGAATAATTAATCCCATTCTTCACAAGTAGTAATTGAATTTGGTAGTAATATATACCAGTAATTAATGGCATACAACAATCGATTGGATCCTCTGAACATTTTTATTCTTGCTCTGAGTTAATGTCAGTCTGTCAGAAGAGGTTTATAAACAAGTAGAATGCACATGCTGGTAAATCGCACGCCTCTCGTGAGGTTCTGAGCTTCTGACTGTGTGGCCTTAGTTCCACGACAGGTCATACTGTCCGCTAAAGCCGTTCTAGATGTACCCCGTGGCCAATGGTACATTGGTACCTAAGCTGATGGGCCCTGATACGCAGCTAGCTCCTGTCCAAATCACATCCAGCGGTGCTCTTGAAAAGTGCTTGCTAGTTTGGTTGGGTGGGAGGCGTTTGAAGGAGGGCAAAAGAGCATTGTCTGGTGTCATTGTCACTGAATTTTCTATGGCATATTCCATAATGAACAAATTAGATCACTATTGTCAGGATAATATGTCGATTCATAGCTCGATCCTTGAGATATTCTTAAGATGTTCCTTTTTTTTTACTAGTAGATTAGGCAGTAAGGGACAGTGAAGTGGTTACTGCATACTATATTCTGGGAGATATTCAGTTTACATGATCAGCATGTTCTATCTCTTTTCTATAGCTGTGAAGTTGTTTAAATCCATTGCATTCCTTTCAGAAGGGAATGCTAATTGTTCACTATATATTTTTCAGCAGATCATCAGTGTGGGCTATTATTATTATTATTATTTACTGACTTATTTATACTGATGTCCAGGAGCTCAAGGAAGTTTTGAGGACTGTACCTGAGGTTCAGGAATTAGTTGGCAAAGAAGAATCTTGGAAGCTTTTGGGTGTCAAAGAGCAAGATGGGGGGATCGGTGTGAGGTCATATCTGAAATCAGCTTTCACCAAGTTAATGACAGCGAGTGACGAAGCAGTTTCTAAAGCAATTGCAAACCTTAAGACTCGCTTGAACAGTGAGAGTAAGGTAAAGATCTTTTCTGAACCATTCTTGCTGCATCGGTATTATGTCATCTGAATTACTTGTATAATCCCAGAGATTGGTGGCAGTGACTTTCTGGCTGTGGCGCTCTACTTTGATCCAGTTTATATCTTTTTTACATTCTTAAGGGATTGAAAGATTTTTTTAGCTATATAGTAACATCTTTCATCAGCTTACAGTAATAAGATGAATGATCAATATTTCACCAATGTTCTTCTGAAAATTAATGCTAAGGTATACATTTGTCAGCATCTGATTTGTGGCCGCACCTTGTTTGAACATATATCCTGTTATTAGTTTTTTTCTTGGCTAATATGATTTTTCCTCTCGACTAGCTTGGTGGAATGAACTCTAAACTAGCATTGGAACATCGTCAAATGATACCAGTTGTGACTCAAATACCAACATTAATTCTTGGCATGGATGTTTCACATGGTTTTCCAGGTCGAGCAGATATACCATCAATTGATGTATGTCTTGTTCTCTCTTGTGTTAATTGCATCGAGCGAAGATTGGTTTTCACATTACTTTTCATATACCTATATGCAGTCTCATAGTTTAAATGAACAACAAGCACAATAATTTGCACCGTGTATTGTCATGGAATATTTGTTATAATTTGGTATAAATAAATGTGTATTGTCATTGAGTTTCAGTACAATCGCAGAAGAAAATAAGTCATGATGGAGTTGTGCATGAAAAATATATGTTCTGATTGAATTTGAATTGTAAATTTAAAAAAAAAATAGCGAAAAAATAAAGTAGTGTTTGGTTTCTACAGGAAAATTTTAGTCCATGTCCCATCGGATGTTTGGACACATGCATGAAGCATTAAATATAGACGAAAAAAATAACTAATTGCACAGATTGTGGCTAATTTGCGAGACGAATTTTTTAAGCCTAATTAGTCCATGATTTGACAATGTGGTGCTACAGTAAATATGTGCTAATGGCGGATTAATTAGGCTTAATAAATTCGTCTCGTAAATTAGTCTCCATCTATGTAATTAGTTTTATAATTAACTCATATTTAGTTCTCCTAAATAGTATCCGAACGTCCGATGTGACATGGACTAAAATTTAGTCCATGGAACCAAACACCCTCTAATTTGTAGGGGTGGTTGGTACTGTAGCCGCCCTTACAAATCGATTTGTAGGGGCGGCTGGTGTTCCCAGACCGTCCCTATAAATCGATTTGTAAGGGTGGCTACAGTACCAACCGCCCCTACAAATCGATTTGTAAGGGCGTCCCTATACATGATTTGTAGAGACGGTGTGATAGGGGCGGCTGGCCGAACCGCCCCTACGAATGCTTATTAGCCGCCCCTAAAAATCATATCTGACGTAGTGAGTGGAGGAGAAGGAGGAGGCTGGGGTTGGCACTCTGTGCCTGAGGCAGAGGCTGTATCGGCAGCAGCTGCATCGGCAGAGGCAGCGGCTACCAAGGCACAGGAAGCGGCCGCGAGGGCAAACGCTATGTTCACTTTGGCCGAGAATATAAGGAGAGCTGGAGATCGGGAGGGGCAGACAAGGCGGCAGAGGCAGCGAACGCGGCTGTAGCGGATGTACGTGCATCTGCTTATGAAGCTTATTCGGCTGCGTTTTCTCCTTCGTCACAAGCGGCTGAGGTCACCGGCGGCGGATCCAATGCCAACGGCCGTGTGGCGCCGGCGCCATGATATTAATTGCTCCCTCCGCGCGACGTCAGAAGCTTTAGTTTCCTACAGTTTATTTTTAGCAAATATAAGATATATAAATAATACGTTTAATTCCTTGTGAGGATGCTAATCGTTGGTTCTGGTAGTAGCTAGTAATTTCTGAATCCTGATCATAGTTTCTATATATGCTGGTCCCTGGTAAGTTGCACGAAGCCAAGTATAGGCATATGCAACTTGGTTTTTGTTGGAGACCACAACCCCGTTATTCTCGCGACGTGAGCACTTCCTCCACCATATAACGTCTTGTGCCACCTCCGCCAGGTCGCACCCGGCGTCATGTTGTGTTCACAACGTGGCAACATGCCCGCGGCAACAGGGGTTGGTCTCGGCGGTGCCGCACCTGTCGTTGTGTGCGGCCGCCTAACCCACTAATTAAGGCCCCGTTCGGTTGCTGTGAAACAGTGCACTGGAATGAATTCGGCCAGGAATCTTACTATTACTAATTAGAGGCCCCAACGAAGGCTTCATGTTAATCCTCACAGATGCGCTAGAAAAAAAAATAAATGCTTGAAATTCTTACATTAATCAGAAACATCTGGCCGTCAGATCAAACACTCTAGCCATATATCATCATTGGATCTATTTAATTTTTTAGAAAATTACCCACTCTGCCATTATATATAATTTTGTCAGAAGAATAAAACTTGGAGTGTTTAACCTTTATGGTTAGTTAATAAAATATGGGATGAGTCCTATTAACTAGTCACTTAGTAATGTATTATTAAAATATCGTATCTACCCACGTCACTACTGGAACCCTTGAGTTTGCCGAGTGTTTTTATATTTGCCGAGTGCATTCTCTCGGGCACTCGGCAAACAACTCTTTGCTGAGTGCTTTTCAAAAAACACTCGGTAAAATTAAAACACTCGGCATACCAGTTATTTGTCAAGTGTCAGATCCAGCGCACTCGGCAAAGCCCCCATCCGACGCAAATGAACTTCCCTTGCCCCCCGCTCCCCTCTCCCACACCCCCCGCACGCACACCCCCTCCTTCCCCTGCCCCCCACTCCCCTCTCCTGCACCCCCCGCGCGCCCCTCCCCTCCTCCCTCTCCGGCGCCGGCGCGGCCCTGCCCTCCCCTCCTCCGTCTCTGGCGCCGGCGCCGGCGCGGCCCTGCCCTCCCCTTCTCCCTCTCCGGCGCCGGCGCGGCCCCGCCCTCCCCTCCCTCTCCGCTGCGCCCTCCTCCTCCCTCTCTAGCGCCGGCGCGGCCCCGCCCTCCCCTCCTCCCTCTCTGGCGCCAGCGCGGCCCCGCCCTCCCCTCCCTCTCCGCCATGCCCCCTCCCCTCCCTCTCCGGCTCTGCCCCGCCCTCCCCTCACTAGATCCGACGCCTCCCTCTCCCGGCCCTCCTCCCTCTCTCGGATCCAGCAGTGCCGCCCCCCTCCCGGCCCTCCCTCTCCTGGATCCGGCGGTGCTGCACCCCTCCCGGCCCTCCCTCTCCAGATTCGGCGGCAACAGGCGTGGTGGTGGTGGCGGGCTTGGCTGTTGCGGCGGCCTAGGCGTGGTGGCGGCCTGGGCGTGGCGGCGGCCTGGGCGTGGTGGCGCGGCGTGGTGGTGGTGCGGCGTGGTGGTGGTGCAGCGTGGTGGGGCGTGGTGGTGGTGCGGCGAGAGGGAGGAGAAGACGGCTGCTTGTTTTTTTTATTTTTTCTGAAAAATTGTTTGCCGAGTGTTTTTTGGGCACTTGGCAAAGTCTTTGCTGAGTGCCCGTCAAAAAACACTCGGCAAAGTTAGTTTGCCGGTAGAATTTTTGCCGTGTGCCCTTTGCCGAGAGTTACGGTTTGCCGAGTATTTTAGTGGCTTTGCCGTGTGCCCTAGCTCCCGTAGTGCGTTCATTGTTAGTTAATAAAATATCTGTAGTAAGAAAACAAAATATATGTTAGTTAATTAAATATGTGACGAGTCCTATGAATCACGTCACTTGGTAATGCATTATTAAAATATCATACCTACAGTACCAACGTTCATAGTTAGTTAAGAAATATCTTTATTAATAACACAAAATATATGTATTAATAAAATATCGACATTCACAATTGTTCGTAAAATATCAGATGAGCTGAACCCTCTTAATCACGTCACTTGGTAATGCATTACAAAAATATCTTATCTGTGGTAATGCATTAACAAAATATATTATCTGTAGTAACGACGTTTATAGTTATAGTTAGTTAATGAAATATCTATATTAATAGATCAAAACATATGTATTAATAAAATATCAAATTACATACCTACATTTACAATTAGTTAATAAAATATCAGATGAGTCCCATTAATCACGTTCACATGGTAATGTATTAATTTATTATCACATCTGTAGTACCCATCAGGTCTACGGTTAGTTAATATATTACTAATAGAAAAATCTGATAGAAGGTTAATATGTTAATAAAATATGAGAGGCAGACAAACAATGTAACACCCTAGGTGTTTGGCTTCCACTAAATAGAATTTCATTTCATAAACATATGCATCACCTATCTCATCATGCCATTGTTACTGAAACATGCATATGCAACATTTTCAACTATGTGTGTTTCATACTTGATTGTTGTGAGTAGTAATGGTGTAACCTGTGAATGCAACATGAAATTATCATACCTTGAAACATGACAACATGGTAGTAATATGACAAGTATAGAATAACAACAAAGTCATGAAACATGTGAAACATTGAATTGCAACATTTGGGTGAATTGCTTGTTTTGTTGCTTCGTCACATGTGATCATTTGAAATGGGTATAGCATTTGTGTAAAGTGGTTGATTATGGTCTAATACACCTTAACTACACTTAGGGTAATTGTTTGGACATTGTTCATGTAGATCAAAATGACAAAATTGCCCCTTGGGAGAGGTTTGACTTGAATTGACCCTTAGAGTGCCACAATTTGACTGATTCAAAAGACCAACTTAGAGACTTTGCATGGCGGTGCACTCTTTACCAAAGTTGTAGCTAATTTATCAAGGAACAATAGTTGTTTTATGATCAACTCATGAAAATATGTGGAACAGCCTCAAACATGGCCCACAAGTCAAAATTGAAGGCTGATTCAAACACTTGAAAAATTTCTAAGTGTTATAACTGGATTCAGTTTCGTGTACCCAACTTTTTCACCTTGTATCTCCCTAACAAAGCCAAACCAGCTCGAGCTCCAATAATAAGAGTTGTAGTTCACATATAGATGATCAACTTTGTTAACTATGGCATGATCTAAATCATCACGGATTAGGAGCTAATCACCGTCAAACTTGCTCTCTCAGTCGGTCGTTGGATCACTGAATCGGAGAATCAGGCGAGCTATAGTGCTGACCATTTTCAGAAAACGGCCGACGCATGTATGCCGTGCGTCACCGGTCGCCTAATCACGCTACCACGCGCCGCGAGCATCCTGGCACTGCTGGCCACGACATGAGCACCCCGCGCGCCTGCCCGACGCACTCGCCGCTCCATTTGCTTTTCTTTCTCCTTCCCCGCGCGTAGCGCCGAGCCGCAGCAGTTTCCCCATTTCCAACCGAGTGTCGCCGTCGTCGTGCGCGCTCGCCACCGCGAAAACACATTGCCCAGCTCATCAGTAGCTTCGCAGTGATCTCCTATACCTCCTCCACCCCACCGTCATGCCAATTTGGCCTTGGTAAGGGCGAAATCACCGTTTTCTTCCACCGCCGCCATGGCTGACCTCATCGGAGATGGTGCTCCACGTGGACAACCGTCACCGTGGCCTTCCCATTCTCTCTCTCTCTTGTGCTAGGTCTTGGGTGCGATGCTGATGCTCATAGAGTCACCCACTAGAGTCATAGCGTCGTCACCTCGCTGGAACATCGTCAGACCGCGCCGCCGTCTGCCATTCATGCTGTCGTCCTTGCTAGGGGTCAGTAGAGTTTGAAATGAGGGCTTAGATACGTGCGCATTGGTGTGGGGAGCGCGCCTGAGCCGTCGGGTTCGTCGGAGGGGTCACCGGCGATGAGCTTCGCCGCCGCCCTGTTCTCCTCCCCTGTCTATCTCTCTGTCGGGCGGGACCCGCGCATCAGTCGCCGCGGCAAAGGCGGGAGCCTGGCTAGGCCACACCGTTTCTGGGCCACGCCAGCGCTTGCTTCGCGGGCCGCCGTTCTTCGGGCCGGCCCACCAGCAGTGGAGTTGATTTTCTTATTTGTGTTTTGTTTTATTCTTTTCACTGATTTGTGTATATATTCAAAAATATGTAGCTCTTAGATGGTAGATCCAAATGATGTGGTTCCAATTTTGTTGAGTTCATGATAATGTCTAGTTTCTATTAAAAATATAATCCATGCCATGTTCTGTTATGAAAATGGGAGTTTCTATTTATCTCTTTTAATCATGCAAGAAATAGGGGTAATTATATCTTTTTCTATGTAGCTCAAAATGGCATGAAATTTTTATGGTGTACTGCTCATATCATGAATAGCTTGTAGTTAAATTTTTATATATTTTGGACATTGTATGTAGGAGATAGAAAATTATCTTGTTGCATGAGTGGATCTTGAGTGAATTTTCATAATTTTTCTATAGATCCAGTTAGGGTAAAAATTGGTGAGTGCTATTCATATGCTAGAATGATACTAGGAAAAATAAGAAATCTGTTGCTTGACACTTTTCAATAGGGTTTCCTAATTATGCTAAAAATAGACATGCCACTTGTTATTTTGGGTACAATAAGTTCTGCTTGCTCAATGGCTTTGAAATTTTTATGGTAGTCTATGTGAAGCATGAGATAGCTACTATAATTTTTGTAGATTTTTCTGAATCGTTTTACTATATATTGCTTTAATCACCTAATTAACTAAATAAATTTGAAAAGGATATTAAATAATTTATTTAGAAGTTGGCACTATACTTTCTAGTGTTCCTCTGGTATGTGCAACAAGTTGGTAAACTTGGTTTGGTCAAATTATGCTTTTGCATCATCATTAAATGATTAAGTTAGTAACCCTATCATTTCTGGATAGATTCTAGATTTACTGGAATTCGATTTGGTTAACGTAAGTATCATGCTGTGATGTTTACAATTGATTTGTAGAGAATTTCATAAGCTTTTCAGAATGTCCTCATGCAAGTCATTTGGAATTGTAGAACTCTGGTTGTGATTGAATTAAGGGACTACTTGTGTGCATATGAAACTTTAAATGTTAATTTATGTATGCCTTTACTATTTCTAAGTTTGTGGTAATGTTCCTAGGTGTTAGGCCTTTAACTGAAGATGAGTATCTTTATCTTAGGTTATGCAAGTTAGGTAAGTTGATCTTGTTCTTTAAGTTAAGTTAGATACATGCTTAAAGTGATTTGAATAGAGCTATTTTACTCGGTAAACGGGTGTCCAGTGATGTTTTCGTTAAACATTTACTGTGATTCATTCATCATGAGTATCATGTCATTCCTTATGCATCCATGATATTTATCTTGTGCATCGGCATGCAATAGGTGTACCGGAGGGAGTAACACTGCTGGAATTCGAGGAACCGAGCGAGCAGCAGCAGCCGACACCGGAGGTTCAGGAGGTGCAGCCTTCAGGAGAAGTGCCAGACGAGGTCGCCGTTGAGTGCCCGGATCACCGTTCGTGCAACTTTGTGAAAGGCAAGCCCCGGAGCATATTAAGCCTCCTAATTTTTGGAATGCAGTTATAGTATTATTGTTACATATATATATTGTTGCATTAAGTTTAGGTGTTGGATGCAAACACTTGTTGCATTGGTTATCCAATCCTTGTCTAGATATTGATATCCTAAATCCTATGTAGCTCAGGCTCGTGTAGTGCTTAGCCCTGCTTTAACACGGTAGAAGTCAGGTGATTTCCTGTCACCTGCGAGATATAGGAAGATACATATGGCACGGTTGGCTATATTTGCTATCGTGGAAAAGAACTAGTCTTAATTTGAAATAAAGACCGGACGGAGGCTTGCCGGTTTGCAGTGACTCCGTCTGTGTCGATTAAGGAATGAATCTTGGAGCCTTTCCTGTTCATGTTGAATGCATGCCTCTCTCTTAGTTGGCCGAGTCTGGAGACTGACCACGAAGCCGAGTAGCTCACCTCAGGCCAAGAGTCGATAAGTATAAAGTACGCCTCGGAAGGGAGCCGTAGGCGTGAGTCCAAGGGCAGGTGATTTAAAAGTCCTGATCGTCCTGACAGAAGGGTAATCCCTGAGAGTGCTGGCGCTGATCGAACCCGCGAATTTGGTTCCTGAGTTGTCCCAAAGGTGACCCACGGCTACCCTTGCTAAGTATGCCAGGGTGAGAGTTAGGAATACCCCCTGAGCTGAGTTGTAATTCGATTCGAGTCGCCGTCTCTCCCGGTTAGTGAGAACTTGACGGGCTTATCTCCAATGTAGATACACTAAATAACATAATGGTTCGGAAATGATGATATGATGATGACAGCCTTATTATACCTGCTATGGTTAATATTGTTTGCTCCTAATAAGTGAGTGCTCTAGTATAGGTGCTAATCTAGTGGACAGGTAAATGATGATAAGCTTGATGCTAAGTTTAAATTGGTTACTATAATCATAAGCTCTTTTATGCAACTGTGTTAAGCTTGCCCACCTTATAAGCCTTACATGACCCTTGGTGTCTTTTATTTCTGGTTTTGACGGGTAAGTCTAGCTAAGTACCTTCTCATACTCAGGGTTTATCTCCCACCTATTGCAGATGACTAGTTCTACTTTGGTTGCTGCAAGTACTACCTTCTCCCAGCTGGGGATGAAGACTAGACCATTGGGCGCGGTCTCTACTAGTTCTCGTACCTGATGATGCTTTTGTGGGACATGACTCAGGCTTGGCAATGTATTTGAAAACTATGAAGTTATGTACTAAACTATGTTGCTTCCGCACATTCGAACTTGGTTTGTAATATTTTATTTGAACTCTAATGGATGTAATCCGAATGCTACTTGTGAAATATTGTAATGGATGATATGTTGTGTTGAATCACTACGGTCTTGGTTTGTATGTCGAGAGTTGGTTGAAATCCTTCGTGATTTCTAGACTACCGGGATTATGGGAGCTTAAGTACTGGAATTTGATCACTTCGGTGATTGTTTTTGTACTTACGTTCTTATGATTTGGTCGGTTCGGTTACAGCTGGCATCAGAGCAAGATTCGACACTAAACATGTCATTTGTGTATTTAAAACAAAAGTAATTGTGAAAATTCTAAATTAAATACTAAGTATTGCCAGTGGTCATATCCCTTATGCCCAAATAAGGACTCTTAGGTGGCTTATTAAAGTACTAACTTGGGGGTTCCTGCTTGTTTCTGTTTCGTCATCCATACGGCGTGCTATTGTATGGATGCCATCCGCTTGGGTGGTAATGTATGGATCAAAATACCTCTACGCTCTGGTAAGTGGGAGTTGTGAGAGCATGACCGTCCAACCGTCGGTCTAGGGGAGAGTAGTTGTGGTTGCTCACATATTTACATGTTCGATCATGTATCTATGAGAGTACTTAAATGTGGGTATCTCTGACAGGTAGCTGTGATACTAGAGTATATGCATCTGGGGATGTATGTATGAAAGTATTTAGTTTACATGCCTTTTGGGAAATTATTGGGCTGAAATGAAATTTTCTGCAGGTACACTAACAACGTATCGTTGTAGATCGACTAGCTACCGTATACGAGAGGACGTATGTATGCCACCATATATTTCACTAGCCTTTAAATTTTTCTAGGTTTGTGAGGACGTACGGATCATGCATGCATCATGTTCAAGCATGCATGGCATTTCTTGCATTACTGCTTCCTTTAAAATATGATTGTCCCGACTAATTAAATTTCGTATCCCTTAAATGATTCTCCCCTTACGTTGCAACTTTTTGCTATAGATGGCATGCATGAAACTCACTGCTCGCAAGTCTGCTGGAGGCAGGGCGCCTCATCATTGGTTAGCTCCTCATGAGCCCCATCCTGAGCCTACTGAGGCGGAAAGGCTGAGGGCAGAGCTGGCCCGGGTGACTGCTGAGAGGAATGCGGCTCAGCACCGTTTGGAGCAAGTAATATAGGAACAGGACCAAGAGACCCTGGAGGTTCAGAGGTTAACAGTTGCTCACCGCAACTGTGAACGTATGTTGATTCACGTGATGAACCAACGGAATGAAGCCTGGCACGAAGAGAATGTGTTGAGAGCGCGATAGGTGGAGCTAGAGCAGCAGTTGGTAGTTGCCAAAGAGTACAATGACCATCTCCATGAGGAGGTTCACCTGTTACATAATCAACTTCACCCTCTCCTACCACCTAATGATGAGGATGAGATGGGCTCTGGTGTCATCATGGCTAAAGGTGATGATGGCATTGAGGTCAATGGACCTGAGGACGTTCCACCTGATGAGGAGGAAGATGAGGAGTTAGAGCCTGCTAGTGACGAAGATGGAGGAGAGATCTTCGGCACTGACTCCGAGGATGATGCGTAGTTAGCTTACTACTTAGCTAATGCGCTAGAGCTAGTCTTTTGTTGATCCTCATGCATGAACGAGTAGCTTTGTATCAAGTTAATCGTTGGGGTGTAATATCGAACCCTATGTTACCCTTGATGTAAGTTTGGAACCTCTATGGCTTGGATGTAACCTATCGAACGTGTTATGCTCCACGTATGTGGGCTTTTGTTGAATTTTGTCTTTGCGGTCTATAGATCTTGTTGTTGGTTAAGTTCATCGCATTTATGTGTCAATTGATGCGCTTGATGAGTTGGGTGATTGTGATGAATGATTGTGCCTCTATTGATTATATAAATGCATTCTCTCCAATGGACTCAGTTTGGCATAATTATACAATTCATCTACAAAAATTTCTACATCGTCAGTGCTCATTGGCTATACATTTTGCAGATGGCTTATAACCTTCGTCGCGGTCGTAGCATGGGAGATGAGGAACAACCACCTCCTCCACCGCCCACACCAGCTGAGCTAATGCAGACAGTCGTGGAAAGTCAGCGCATGCTAGCTGAGGCTATGCGCCATATGGCTAACCATGATGATCGACATGTTCACCAGGGACCCGAGCCGAACCAGTACAGTAGCTTTAAGGACTTCATGGACACAAAGCCTTCTATATTTCGTGAGGCAGAAGAACCATTACAAGCTGATGAATGGTTGAGCACGATAGAGCAAAGGTTTGGATTGCTCCGTTTGATAGAAGGCATGAAGGCTTTGTATGTAGGACACCAGCTCCAAGGCCCTACAGGCATCTAGTGGACCCATCACAGGACCACCTTCCCTACAAACATCGAGATAGTTTGGGACCAGTTCCAGACAGCTTTCTGGGGACACTTTATCCCTCCTAGTCTCATGACCATTAAGCATACCGAGTTTATGAAGCTAACCCAAGGCAACAAGAGTCTTAATGAATACCTCCAGGCCTTCAATAACCTGGCAAGGTATGCTCCCGAGTTCGTGGATACTGACGCTAAAAGAATAGCTAGTTTCAAAAGGGGACTTTCCCCAAAACTGATGAAGTCTATGGGCAACTGCAAGTGTGTCATCTTCAATGAGTTTATCAGTGACACCCTGACTCAGGAGAATAATGATAAGATATATGTTGCTTCCAAGACCCGTAAAAGAAACTTTGAGGCTAGTGCTTCTCAGTCTAAGGCACCAGTGGTATCCAAGACCCAGTATCGTCCACCCAATGCTAATGTCCGGTACCGCCCACCTCAAAAGAAGAACCAAGCTAAAACCGGTTTCCGCAAGGGGTACACAATTTCCTTGCCAAAGAATACCTCTGGGCAGGGTAGCTTCAATGTCCCACCAGCAAACAGGCCATGCTGGAACTGTAACCAGCCTGGTCACTAGGCTAATAAGTGTCCCTATCCTTCCAAGCAGAATGCTCAGGGAAACGTCCATCAGGGGCGTGTTCACTACACTACCTTGGAGGAAATTCCTGCTGGTGAAGTGGTCACCGCTGGTAAGTTCCTTATTAATGATCACCCTGCAGTTGTGCTCTTTGATTCGGGTGCTTCGCATTCCTTTGTGAGTTCTACTTTTGCATCTATGTATAAGATGAATGTGATTACAGTTGTCAAGGGTGGTTATTGTATTAGTGCTGCTGGAAATAATATCCTGACTAACCAAGTAGTTAAAGATGTAAAGATTGAGATTGGGGATTGAGAGTTCCTTATGGATCTTGTAGTTCTACCGGGGGTAGGAATCGATGTAATACTAGGAATGAAGTGGATGAGCGGGAATGGAGTGTTGATCGATACATCAACCCGTTTGGTAATGTTGAGGGATCCTGTGGATAAGAAGGGTTTTCTAGTGCAGTTACCTCATGATATCGCTATCCACAATACAGCCAATGCTACCCTAGCCAAAGCCATTGAAGATATACCGGTTGTCTGTGAGTTTCCAGATGTCTTCCCTGATGACTTGCTTGGATTACCTCCGGACCGTGAAGTAGAATTCAAGATAGAACTCATTTTGGGTACGGCTCCTATTTCTCGAAGGCCCTATAGAATGCCGCCCAATGTGTTGGCTGAGCTGAAGAGTCAGTTGAATGAGCTATTAAAGAAAGGTTTGATTCGGCCTAGTTCTTCTCCTTGGGATTGTCCAGCTATCTTTGTGAAGAAGAAGGACGAGTCTCTATGCATGTGCGTGGATTATCGCCCCCTTAATGCTGTTACTATCAAGAACAAATACCCTCTTCCTTGCATCGATATTCTGTTTGATCAGCTCTCCAAAGCTAAGGTATTCTCCAAGATCGATTTGAGGTCTGGCTACCATCAGATCAAAATTCGTCCTGAAGATATACCTAAGACAACTTTCTCTACTCGTTATGGCTTGTTCGAATACCTTGTCGTGTCCTTTGGGTTGACAAATGCTCCGGCACACTTTATATACCTGATGAACTCAGTATTCATGCCGGAATTGGACAAGTTCATCGTCGTGTTCATTGATGATATCCTTGTTTATTCTCTGAATGAAAAAGAGCATGCTGAACATCTGAGAATTATTTTAACTCAGTTACGTGACAACCAGCTCTATGCTAAGTTCAGCAAGTGTGAATTTTGGTTGAATAAGATACCTTTTCTGGGTCATGTGTTATCTAGAGATGGAATTTCGGTTGACCCTACTAAGGTGCAAGAAGTCCTTGAGTGGAAGGCACCTACTACGGTCACAGAAGTTCGAAGTTTCCTGGGATTAGCTGGCTACTATCGTCGCTTTATCCTGGATTTCTCAAAAATCGCCAAGCCCATGACTCAACTACTTCAAAAGGATGAGAAGTTTGTGTGGACTCCAAAGTGTGAAGAGGCTTTCCACACTTTACGGACCTTACTAACCTCTGCTCCTGTATTGGCACAACCTGACATTGAGAAGCCTTTTGATGTCTACTATGATGCATGTGGCACCGGTTTGGGGTGTGTTCTTATGCAAGAGGGCGGGTCATTGCTTATGCTTTCGCGCCAGCTTCGAAAGCATGAAATCAATTATCCTACCCATGACTTAGAGCTAGCCATGGTTGTTCATGCCCTGAAGATTTGGAGACATTACTTGCTAGGTAATGTGTGCAACATCTATATGGACCATAAAAGTCTCAAGTACATCTTTACTCAACCCGAGTTGAACATGCGTCAATGGCGATGGTTAGAATTGATCAAAGACTACAACCTTCAAGTGCACTACCATCCTAGTAAGGCAAATGTGGTTGCTGATGCCTTAAGCAGAAAGGCCCATTGCAATTCCTTAGTTAGTGAAGACTTTCATCTGGCACACCTCCTTCATCCTGTAGTACTCCACAATATCACTGTGGATTGCTCTCTTAGAAGTCGAATTGTCGAACTCCAGAAGACTGATGTGAGTGTGTTTCATATCAAGCGGAAGATGAAAGAGCATGAGACCAAGCACTTTAGGGTCGATGACAAAGGAATTCTCTGGTTTAATGATAGGCCTTGTAGTACCCAAAGACAAAGAACTTAGAAATCAAATTATGGCTGAAGCCCATTCTTCTAAATTGTCCATCCATCCTGGTAGCAGTAAAATGTATCAAGATCTCAAGCTGTATTATTGGTGGACCTAAGATGAAGAATGAAATCACAGCTTAGGTGGCAAGGTGTGATAACTGTTGCAGAGTCAAGGCTATTCACATGAGGCCCTGGATTATTGCAGCCACTCTCTATTCCTAGGCTAGAAGTGGGAAGAAATTAGCATGGATTTTATTGTTGGATTACTCACTACCAAAAAGGGTTGTGATTCCATCTAGGTTATCGTAGATCGTCTAACTAAATCCTCTCACCTTATTCCGGTCAAGTCTACCTATCACCCTCACAATTATGCTGAGATTTATTTTCAACAAGTGGTACAGTCTCCATGGTGTACCCAAATCCATTGTTTCAGATAGAGGACCGCAATTCATGGCTCGCTTTTGGGAGTGCTTACATCAGAACCTTGGCACTCATCTAATCCGTAGTTCTGCCTATCATCCTGCAAACGTCAAGACAGACTGAGCGTGTTAATCAAATTCTTGAAGACATGCTTAGAGCTTGTCTTATCTCTTGCAAAGGCTCTTGGGAGGACTGGTTGCCTCTAGCTGAATTCTCTTATAACAACAGTTATCAAGAGAGTATCAAAATGGCTCCTTTTGAATCTCTTTATGGCCTGCAAGTGTAGAACTCCTTTGAACTAGGGTGGAACCCGGAGAAAGAAAATTCTATGGTATTGATTTTGTAAAAGAAGCCGAAGAGCAAGTCCGAACTATACAGAAGAATATGACTGCCGCGTAGGCTAGACAAAAGAGCTATGCTGACAAGAGAAGAAAACCTATTGAGTTTGAAGTAGGTGATCATGTTTATCTGAAGGTATCCCATATGAAGGAGTCAAGCGTTTTGGAATTAAAAGGAAGCTTGAGCCTCGATATGTTGGACCTTACCGCATTATCGAGAAGAGTGGAAGAGTAGCCTATAAACTCGATCTACCACGTGAAATGGGAGCTATATTCCCCGGTATTCCATTGTGTCCCAGCTGAACAAGTGTCTTTGTATTCCCGAGGAAAGAATAGCAACAAGGAAAATCAACTTGAAATCTGATCTTTCTTATGAGGAGAAGCCCATGCAAGTTCTAGATACTCAAGAAAGAGTGACTCGTACGCGAGTAGTTAAGTTATACAAGGTAGTTTGGAGTAATCATAGTGAACGGGATGCAACCTGGGAGCGGGAAGATTATTTAAAGGAAAATCATCCAACTTTCTATACTAAATGGTACGCTTTCCAAATCTCGGGACAAGATTTTTTCTAAGGGGGGAGGGCTATAACACCCTAGGTGTTTGGCTTCCACTAAATAGCATTTCATTTCATAAACATATGCATCACCTATCTCATCATGCCATTGTTACTGAAACATGCATATGCAACATTTTCAACTATGTGTGTTTCATACTTGATTGTTGTGAATAGTAATGGTGTAACCTGTGAATGCAACATGAAATTCTCATACCTTGAAACATGACAACATGGTAGTAATATGACAAGTATAGAATAACAACAAAGTCATGAAACATGTGAAACATTGAATTGCAACATTTGGGTGAATTGCTTGTTTTGTTGCTTCGTCACATGTGATCATTTGAAATGGGTATAGCATTTGTGTAAAGTGGTTGATTATGGTCTAATACACCTTAACTACACTTAGGGTAATTGTTTGGACATTGTTCATGTAGATCAAAATGACAAAATTGCCCCTTGGGAGAGGTTTGACTTGAATTGACCCTTAGAGTGCCACAGTTTGACTGATTCAAAAGACCAACTTAGAGACTTTGCATGGCGGTGCACTCTTTACCAAAGTTGTAGCTAATTTATCAAGGAACAAAAGTTGTTTTATGATCAACTCATGAAAATATGTGGAACAGCCTCAAACATGGCCCACAAGTCAAAATTGAAGGCTGATTCAAACACTTGAAAAATTTCTAAGTGTTATAACTGGATTCAGTTTCGTGTACCCAACTTTTTCACCTTGTATCTCCCTAACAAAGCCAAACCAGCTCGAGCTCCAATAATAAGAGTTGTAGTTCACATATAGATGATCAACTTTGTTAACTATGGCATGATCTAAATCATCACGGATTAGGAGCTAATCACCGTCAAACTTGCTCTGTCAGTCGGTCGTTGGATCACTGAATCGGAGAATCAGGCGAGCTACAGTGCTGACCATTTTTCAGAAAACGGCCGACGCGTGTATGCCGCGCGTCACCGGTCGCCTGATCACGCTGCCACACGCCGCGAGCATCCTGGCGCTGCTGGCTGCGACATGAGCACCCCGCGCGCCTGCCCGACGCACTCGCCGCTCCATTTGCTTTTCTTTCTCCTTCCCCGCGCGCAGCGTCGAGCCGCAGCAGTTTCCCCGTTTCTGACCGAGTGTCGCTGTCGTCGTGCGCACTCGCCACCGCGAAAACACGTTGCCCAGCTCGTCAGTAGCTTCGCAATGATCTCCTATACCTCCTCCACCCCACCATCGTGCCAATTTGGCCTTGGTAAGGGCGAAATCGCCGTTTTCTTCCACTGCCGCCATGGCTGACCTCACCGGAGATGGCGCTCCATGCGGACAACCATCACCGTGGCCTTCCCATTCTCTCTCTCTCTCTTGCGCTAGGTCTTGGGTGCGATGCTGATGCTCATAGAGTCACCCACTAGAGCCGTAGCATCGTCACCTCGCCGGAACATCGTCGGACCGCGCCGCCGTCCGCCATTCACGCTGTCGTCCTTGCTAGGGGTTAGTAGAGTTTGAAATGAGGGCTTAGATAGGTGCGCATTGGTGTGGGGAGCGCGCTTGAGCCGTCGGGTTCGCCGGAGGGGTCACCGGCGATGAGCTTCGCCGCCGCCCTGTTCTCCTCCCCTGTCTAGTCTCTCTGTCGGGCGGGACCCGCGCGTCAGTCAGCCGCGGCAGAGGCGGGAGCCTGGCTGGGCCACGCCGTTTCTGGGCCGCGCCAGCGCTTGCTTCGTGGGCCGCCGTTCTTCGGGCCGGCCCACCAGCAGTGGAGTTGATTTTCTTATTTGTGTTTTGTTTTATTCTTTTCACTGATTTGTGTATATATTCAAAAATATGTAGCTCTTAGATGGTAGATCCAAATGATGTGGTTCTAATTTTGTTGAGTTCATGATAATATCTAGTTTCTATTAAAAATATAATCCATGCCATGTTCTGTTATGAAAATGGGAGTTTCTATTTATCTCTTTTAATCATGCAAGAAATAGGGGTAATTATATCTTTTTCTATGTAGCTCCAAATGGCATGAAATTTTTATGGTGTACTGCTCATATCATGAATAGCTTGTAGTTAAATTTTATATATTTTGGACATTGTATGTAGGAGATAGAAAATTATCTTGTTGCATGAGTGGATCTTGAGTGAATTTTCATAATTTTTCTATAGATCCAGTTAGGGTAAAAATTGGTGAGTGCTATTCATATGCTAGAATGATACTAGGAAAAATAAGAAATATGTTGCTTGACACTTTTCAATAGGGTTTCCTAATTATGCTAAAAATAGACATGCCACCTGTTATTTTGGGTACAAGCAAGTTCTGCTTGCTCAATGGCTTTGAAATTTTTATGGTAGTCTATGTGAAGCATGAGATAGCTACTGTAATTTTTGTAGATTTTTCTGAACAGTTTTACTATATACTTGCTTTAATCACCTAATTAACTAAATAAATTTGAAAAGGATATTAAATAATTTATTTAGAAGTTGGCACTATACTTTCTAGTGTTCCTCTGGTATGTGCAACAAGTTGGTAAACTTGGTTTGGTCAAATTATGCTTTTGCATCATCATTAAATGATTAAGTTAGTAACCCTGTCATTTCTGGATAGATTCTAGATTTACTGGAATTCGATTTGGTTAACGTAAGTATCATGCTGTGATGTTTACAATTGATTTGTAGAGAATTTCATAAGCTTTCCAGAATATCCTCATGCAAGTCATTTGGAATTGTAGAACTCTGGTTGTGATTGAATTAAGGAACTACTTGTGTGCATATGAAACTTTAAATGTTAATTTATGTATGCCTTTACTATTTCTAAGTTTGTGGTAATATTCCTAGGTGTTAGGCCTTTAACTGAAGATGAGCATCTTTATCTTAGGTTATGCAAGTTAGGTAAGTTGATCTTGTTCTTTAAGTTAAGTTAGATACATGCTTAAAGTGATTTGAATAGAGCTATTTTACTCGGTAAACGGGTGTCCAGTGATGTTTTCGTTAAACATTTACTGTGATTCATTCATCATGAGCATCATGTCATTCCTTATGCATCCATGATATTTATCTTGTGCATCGGCATGCAATAGGTGTATCGGAGGGAGTAACACTGTTGGAATTCGAGGAACCGAGCGAGCAGCAGCAGCCGACACCGGAGGTTCAGGAGGTGCAGCCTTCAGGAGAAGTGCCAGACGAGGTCGCCGTTGAGTGCCTGGATCACCGTCCATGCAACTTTGTGAAAGGCAAGCTCTGGAGCATATTAAGCCTCCTAATTTCTGAAATGCAGTTATAGTATTATTGTTACATATATATATTGTTGCATTAAGTTTAGGTGTTGGATGTAAACACTTGCTACATTGGTTATCCAATCCTTATCTAGATATTGATACCCTAAATCCTATGTAGCTCAGGCTCGTGTAGTGCTTAGCCCTGCTTTAACACGGTAGAAGTCAGGTGATTTCCTGTCACCTGCGAGATATAGGAAGATACATATGGCACGGTTGGCTATATTTGCTATCGTGAAAAAGAACCAGTCTTAATTTGAAATAAAGACCGGACGGAGGCTTGCCGGTTTGCAGTGACTCCGTCTGTGTCGATTAAGGACTGAATCTTAGAGCCTTTCCTGTTCATGTTGAACACATGCCTCTCTCTTAGTTGGCCGGGTCTGGAGACCGACCACGAAGCCGAGTAGCTCACCTCAGGCCGGGAGTCGATAAGTATAAAGTACGCCTAGGAAGGGAGCCGCAGGCGTGAGTCCAAGGGCAGGTGATTTAAAAGTCCTGATCGTCCTGGCAGAAGGGTAATCCCTGAGAGTGCTGGCGCTGATCGAACCCACGAATTTGGTTCCTGAGTTGTCCCAAAGGTGACCCCCGGCTACCCTTGCTAAGTATGCCAGGGTGAGAGTTAGGAATACCCCCTCAGCTGAGTTGCAATTCGATTCGAGTCGCCGTCTCTCCCGGTTAGTGAGAACTTGATGGGCTTATCTCCAATGTAGATACACTAAATAACATAATGGTTCGGAAATGATGATATGATGATGACAGCCTTATTATACCTGCTATGGTTAATATTGTTTGGTCCTAATAAGTGAGTGCTCTAGTACAGATGCTAATCTAGTGGATAGGTAAATGATGATAAGTTTAATGCTAAGTTTAAATTAGTTACTATAATCATAAGCTCTTTTATGCAACTGTGTCAAGCTAGCCCACCTTATAAGCCTTGCATGACCCTTGGTGTCTTTTATTTCTGGTTTTGACGGGTAAGTCTAGCTGAGTACCTTCTTATCCTCAGGGTTTATCTCCCACCTGTTGCAGATGACCAGTTCTACTTTGGTTGCTGCAAGTACTGCCTTCTCCCAGCTGGGGATGAAGACTAGACCGTTGGGCGCGGTCTCTACTAGTTCTCATACCTGATGATGCTTTTGTGGGACATGACTCAGGCTTGGCAATGTATTTGAAAACTATAAGTTTTGTACTAAACTATGTTGCTTCCGCACATTCAAACTTGGTTTGTAATATTTTATTTGAACTCTGATGGATGTAATCGGAATGCTACTTGTGAAATGTTGTAATGGATGATATGTTGTGTTGAATCACTACGGTCTTGGTTTGTATGTCGAGAGTTGGTTGAAATCCTTCGTGATTTCTGGACTACCGGGATTATGGGAGCTTAAGTATAGGAATTTGATCACTTCAGTGATTGTTTTTGTACTTACGTTCTTATAATTTGGTCGGTTCTGTTACAAATAAGGTTCACATGTGCTGTCAAACTAATTTATTATATATAAATAAAGAGGAGATAATTTTCATCAACCACATGCAAACTCAAATTAACTCTTTAAATTTACATATGAATTATGCACAAGTGCCATTTATGAACTATAGTTCAAAATAACCCATAAATTTTTATCCAAATTACCCACGTATGTCACTAACAATGATAATATAAAGCAAAACTTTTGATTATCTAAACTAGCCACCTTCAGTGTTATAAAAATAAATAAAAATATACTTAAATCTGCACATAAAATACTAACATAAGTTATTATGAAAAATAAATTAATAATCATTTTCCTTTTAAATGAGTTTATTATATGTTGAGTAAAATGTTATGCCATATAGTAATCTTTTCTAAAAATAGATAAAACAACTCTAAATCTATTGTGTAAATAGTAATATAAGTTATTAGAACAAGTAAATTAAAAAACATTGTTATTAAAATAAGTTTATTATAAGTTAATTGTATGAAATAATTTTTATTAATTAATATATATTAACTGGAATTTCTATTGCTTAACTATCTCAAACTTAGTCCGTGCGGGAGCACGGGTTATATAACCGTCAATAAACAGGAACGATTCCTGGGCAGGAATCCGCTTGTATGGGATTGAGTCCTGGCCGGACCGTTCCTACACTAATTTCTATAACACCGGAACCGTTCCTAGCCCGGAACGGCCTGTTCCAGGGGAACCGAACCGAGCTAAGGAAGAAACCGTAGTGCTCAAAATCGAGGATGGAGTCGATCAAAGTCTGCGAGACTGTCTTCGTAGAGAAGATGAATTATATTGGTTGCAGCAGTTTATATATGTATCTTTGGAATGGACTAAGTCTAGACCACCCAATCCAATCCTATCCAAAGTTCCAAATCATGAAATTAAAACTATATACATTCATAAACGAGTGGATCAAAAAGTGATCCAAATCCACATTCGTATTCGATTTTAATCTGGATACTAAGTGCATGTATCCGTTGATTTCTATCATTTTTCTCAATCAAATTCCACATTCGTATTCCAAAAAACTATCAAATACCCAACGTTATCCGTATCCACAAATAACAAAGTACCCTGTAAAGTCATGTAAAACTTATAGCTATGACTAATTAGCAATATAAATAATATCAACTTTAATATAACAAAAAATACATCGTCTAAACAATTTAAAACTAATCTATGTGACTAATAACATTATGTAATAATATTATTATAATGATATATAAACGTTAGTTTTAATATGGTAAATCATTTTTATTTTCTATACTTTAATTATTCATATATTGGTGAATTATTTTTATATATTTTAAAATATTTATTGATAAATATTATTTGAAGTTTTATTGATTTGTGATATGTTTATTATATATATGTTATTTTTGACATATTTTAAACTACGTATGCAGAAATGTATTTTTAAAGTTTAGGGACACTCTGCTAAGTTTAGGAGCTGGTCTGGCATCGCTGGTGCTAGCATTAGACCGCCATGTCAACAAATGGGTCTAGTCTGGACCCGTTTGGACCTATGATGTACCATATGCCAAGTTTATAGATCGACCTGGATGTGCATTTTAGGAGTTTGGGGATCTAGATAACCATATAAGTGTAGGTGCAATTAAATCCTAAGTGGATTTTGGTGACATTGACCACATAATTAAGGTACAAATGGCTTTTGTAAGTCACAGCATATTATTTATCGTGGCCTCTGTGGGTTGACCACATAATTAAGAAAACAATTGGATACACCCTAACTCAAAAGGATTGCTTGGAAAGGCTCAAAGAGCGAGTGCATTTTATTTTATATTTTGAATTTGAGTTTTGGACAAGTAGTACTATCAAGGGGATACTAAAGGCATGCTAGGATGATCTAAGTGCTCACATATCTTTACACATCAAAATAATCAGCCTACAATTCTCAGATGCTTTTCATTCCTATTCTTCTCAGGCGTCCGTGGAACCTCTAAGCTTGGAGGCGCCTTCGTGCCATGGAGCCTCTGTGTGTTATGGGCGGAGCCTTCGTGCTCTGTCTGGTCGACCGGCTATGGGAGCTGATGGGGTATTTATATCACCTTCTCTCTCCCCCAACGGCCATCTTCCTCATTCATCACTCCAACCCAACCAACACATCTTCCTCTCTCCTCCATTGATGCCCCAAGCACTTTTGTTTAAATCATAGTGATTTCTTGAGGTGTTTGGCTTAAAGAGAGTATGAGACAGCTTGAGAAGATCGAGATCCTTCGATCTTGAGCACTTGGTGAAGCCCTGGCCTCATGGTGTGTTCATTACTCTTGGAGCCTTGCTCCTACATGGCTAGAGGTTGCCCAGGATCTCCTAATCAGTTGTGGTTGAGCAATGGGTCAATTGTATCGCCCTTTCTGAACTATTGGAAACCTCTAACCTATTACCTTGGTGGTGGGTTGGAGAAGAGGAGCGAGTTGAAAGAGACTCCGTAGCCTTGGTGGCTTCCTCAACAACATGGCTGTAGGGAAGCCTTTGTGGCAAGCTGAACCATAGGATAAATCCATGTGTCTTGTGCTTGATATTCCATATTACTCTTGTTCGAATATGCTTTTAGGGTTTGCACAGGATCTACTTTCTCCAAGAGTTCTATGTGCAACAACTGCAACATACTCCTAGGAAGGCTGGTATTATATTCAATCTAAAGTTCATTCATTAGATTCCGCTGTAGTTCGATATGTGCTCAAACGCGCGGAGGCTCCCCGACACGGAGGCTCTGTAGAGATACGTAGGGGCTCCATGATTTGAAAGTTTGATCGAGTTTGTAAGATACAGGAAAAACATGCGTATTCGCCACCTCTCTAGGTCCTTGCTTGATCCTTTCAATAAGCCACCGTGCGAACACGCTCCAGGATTTGGAAAGGCCCAAACAACTTGTAAGATAACTTCTGATTAGCAAGTGGATCAAGGGATGTTTGCACATACAGTTGCAGGTTGAGGTAGACCCAAGAAACCATCGTGAAAGACCGTACCGGTTGATGCTTATCAGCCTAAAACTTCTTGTGTCGTTGAGCCAGCAAAAGTTGCTGGTGAATGGGAGTCCAGATTGTAAGCTTCTCTTGCAACCATTCTGATAACACCCAGGAAGGACAAGCAGTGTCAGAATCAATGCCAAAGTTGCGTGAGGGTATCCATAAAATGCCTAAAAGGGAGATCTGTTGATAGCTTAATGCCATCTTGCATTGTACCAGAATTCTGCAAGATGAATCACTGAAACCATTACGATGGAGTGGTACTGATAAAGCATCAGAGTAAGGTCTTCATGCACTAGTTTACCTACCCTTTTGACTGGCCATATCCGACTCACGATGGTAAGCAGAGTGCGTTAAAAAAACATCCCCACAAGCTTGAACAACTCCTGCTACAATGAGCCAAGGAAAGTCCGGTCGTGGTCGGATACGTTCGAAGTAGGCAATCCATGGAGGCGATACACCTGCTGCATAAAAACATTGGCCACCACCGTCAGGAAACTATAAACAGGTGTTTCAGAGGGATGAAGTTGTTGTACTTTGAAAACCAGTCCACAACCACCATAATGCAGTTTAGACCATTTGATATGGGGAGACCCTCGACAAACTCCACGGAAATTCGTTGCCAAGTAGACGTAGGAACAGCTAAGGTTTGCAGCAGTCCAGGGTTCTTGAAAATATCGGGCTGAGGATTGTTCACAGGTTGGGATCCATGCCACGAATTGGTGAATAGAAGACTTTTGATCTGGCCATGCAAACAAGTGCATGATGTGGCGATAAATCATAGGGACGCCAGAGTGACCTCCAATTGAAGAAGAATGTAAGGCTTGAATCCCTTCTGCTACAATTTGGAATTAGAACCCAGCCAAATACGCCTCTTGTAACGAAGTAACCCACCTGTGAGAGTAAAGATTGGAACAGCAGTGGGATCCGCAACCAATTTAGCCAAATACTGTTGTGCCTGAAGATCACGTGTCAGGAAGGTGAGAGCGACGAGAAAGGGCATCAGCAACACGTATGATTCTCAGTACCCTTTTTGTACAAAATCCGATATTGAAGGCCCAAAAGCTTGGTGAAGACCTTTCGTTGCCATGTTTCTGGATCTTAAGCTTACGATTTAACAGTGAAAAGTAGTCACTGCTGACTCCAACATGTACAACCGGCAGTGATGCTCCAAGAGTCATGGCTTGTTTTCTGACGTAGTGAATGGATCATACTAGAAAATGATTTTCAACTTATGCCTGTGTAAATACGTTACTAGATACGCGTGGTTAGGTTGTTAGGTCCCCTTGTGGTAACAACCCATTGCCACAGACTTTTGGTCAGAGTCGCAAAAGGAGATTCACGTGAGTTAAGGTCTCTTTTGTGTGCGTGCAGTCAAGGCCAGACTTGCGTTGCTACTACTACTGAAACCCATCCTTTGCCGAGGGCTTCTGGGTTTGCCGAGGGCTATATCTCGGGCACTCGGCAAAGGCTCTATTTGCCGAGGGCCAGCCCCAGGAGCCCTCGGCAAAGATAGGCCCTCGGCAAAATAAATCTTTGCCGAGGGCTACCTGAGGGCCTAGCCCTCGGCAAATATGGCCGGATGGGTCACGGCGGCCACTGGCGTTAGTCCTTGCCAAGTGCCCGCCGTCAAGCACTCGGCAAAGATTTTTTATTTTTTATTTTTAAAATTTCTTTGCCGAGGGCCATTGGCCAAGCCCTCGGCAAAGATTTTTATTTTTTTAAATTTTCTTTGCCGAGGGCCATTGGCCAGGCCCTCGGCAAAGATTTTTTTTTGTTTTTTGAACCCAGTTTTTTTGTGGTGCTATAATACATTATTGAAAACTCAATTTTAAAATTTGGGCCAATTTTGACTTTTTTTGATATATTTTCCT
This sequence comes from Miscanthus floridulus, assembly GCF_019320115.1. NCBI lineage: Eukaryota > Viridiplantae > Streptophyta > Magnoliopsida > Poales > Poaceae > Miscanthus > Miscanthus floridulus. Next base: position 122,838,184 of record NC_089589.1, on the reverse strand, counting down.
AATTTATTTCTTTTCGTTGATTTTTTTCGAAAATTTCAAATTTGAACTGCAGTTGGATGGAATATTTCCCTAATTTATTTCTTCCTCAGCAAAGAGGCCATCTCCAGTAGTATACATCCGTAAGTAGTACATGCATAGGAGGTAGACGTCAGCGACGATTGATGATGCATGGCATTACTGATGTAAAAGCTGAATAAAAACTACAATGATTTAGATCTCGTCGTGATTTGGTAAACAACAGTAAAAGCTAAATAAAAACTTCCGCGTAAAGGAACAAGAAGATAGAGCTAGCGCCATTGGATGCACGGAGGGGAAGGAACAAGGTGCGCACTTGAAACACATACATGATGCCCATATCAAGGTACATAATATAAACAAAATACAGCCAAGGTTTATTTAATTAGATCAAACAAGGAAAATACTAGGACAAGTTACAGTAGCAATTTATTTAGAGAAAAGAAAATTTCATGTAGCATGAACTAGAGAAAGGAAATTAAGGGAACTATACATGCATACGTTGTTGCCAATGCCATCAGAAAACAGTAGTGTTGTGGTTAACATGGTCGAATTGGAATTCATTTGAGTGACGAAATGTCCTTGACTTGATCATAATATACGGTCGTGTCGACGACATAGGTTTCATCATCGTCACCCGATCCACCAAGCTCTTTGACTTTGTTCCGGCACATGATGGCTCTCCGACAACAGCCGTCCTTCTGGGTTCGCAGCGTGGTGATCTCGATGCGCAGTTTGATGATCTCTTCCTCCAGCTGTCTAATCTTCTCATCCTTGGTAGGATCCGGTTGCGGAACAGGAGGCAGAACAGTAGGCGTACGGATAGTCACTAGAACGTTGGCTTGCACAATAGTCTGAGGTCGACAAGAAAAATAAAAAATAACAAATTTTTAATTACCATGGTGATGAGGATATGAGATGAGAAGATGGAATGAGTACGTACCGAGTAGAGGTACCGGCTCATTTCTCCGGTCACATGCTCAAGGGAAGAAGCATCTTCCATGGAGGGTAGTGCATACTGCTTGGTCCGTTTGAGCATGGAATGGAGGTACACCTCAGCCTGGTGCCTCACTACCTTCTCGGAAGTGTCAGCAGTGCCGTCATAGTGGGCACGTAAAACAGCTGCGTACACAATAGCCTGCAGATCCATTTCATACAGTTCTGTTATAGTTGGAAATGGATATGTGTGTCGAGACGAGAGCACACACATAATCCTACATAGCAGCAAGCAGATTCAACAATACAACAAGACCTCTACTTACCATGTAGAGGTACCGGTCTATTTGTTGGTTCATGTCATGCGATGAAGCCTCCTGGTCCCGGAAGAAGGAGGTGGTTTCTCCTTGCTTCGTCATGTGACGCAAATCAGCAAGGTTGTTCTCCATGGTAGGCCACCTTGGGTGCCTCATGATATCCAAAGCCGTTGGCTGGATGGACGGGATTTTTGTCCCCGTTGGATCAATAAAGATGCCGAGGCGGAGCAGCGTCACCAACAGGGTGAAGAGGAAGACCACCCCACACATCAGGGTGAGGCATGACCTGCGGTTCGTGATGAATTTCCATTCCCATGCAGACGAAGATGGAGCTCTGACCTTGAAAGCACAAGAGTGGTGCAACATGGTGGTCGCGCGCTGCCATTGGTGGCACGAAAGCCACGACAACATGTATGGCGAACCATGTGGTTTGGTCATCTCAGCCACGTCCTTTTCAAGCTCCGACAAGGCTGTGCTATCAGCGCCCTGACACCCCATGGAGACCTTGATGCTCTCCCACGCCCGTTGCAGCTCTTGTACGTCAAGGTCTGCGGCTTCCCGCTCCGCCATGGCCGTGACTTGATTCACAAGCTTGACCCGCACCAGCTCAGCTGCCACCGCGGGAATGTTGCTTCCGGCGCCCAGCGAGCTATCATGCGTGACGGTGATCTCCTTGGCAGGCAGCAGACAGCCCTGCTGGTACCTGCCCTCGACGGCTACGAGCTTCTCCGCCGTTGTGGCGCTGATCTCGGCACTCTGAGTCTGCAGGTAGACGATGAAGTTCTTCGTCTCACCCGCGTGCATGTTAGCGATTTGAATGTCGTGGCAGGACCCTTGGATTTGGACCACCTCCTTGTGGCTTCCGGTGACGATGGATGATATGTAGACGCCAGCCTGCGCCTTGATGCTGATCTTGACTGACGTTGCCGCGACTGAAGTGAGGCCGCCGATGAATGCCTTAAAGGCATGCGTGGTCTTGCCGTTGCTGATGAATGAGTAGGTCCCGGCATTCTTGCTGGCGATGCACCGGAAAGACCTGGCTTCGTGATCGGCGCCGAGACCGAATGTGTGCACCGGGAAGTTGAGTTCCTCGAGCGAGATTGTGGAGATATCCTTGTCCTCACCGCCAGACAGCAACATGATGCAGCCTAGGCGGCCGTCACCCTCCGGCCCTGAACGCCCCGTGAGAATCTATAGCAAGTACGTGCAGCAGTTACCATATAAGTTATTTTTTTCTTTTTCTTATAAACGAATTTGCTAGGATATGAGCTGCCGATTACGTTAAAATATATATGAGCTTGCTTGCATTAGTATGTAGCACTACCACTATGTAGCTTGTGTTGCTTGCTTGCATGCATGCGCACTATACCTTATGTGCAGTGCCCAGAGCGTCTACGACCGACTGGTTGGAAAACTCGTCGCGAGGATATCGTGACCGTAGACAACCAGTTGCCGATCACTCTGGTGGCCTCTAGGCTGCCTTTCCTTGTCATGTGCGTGAGGCCCATCACGACACGGGGCTTGTCGTCGAACAAGACGAGGGAGAGCCGGTTGTCGTGGCCGAGATTGTCGATGACCACCTGCATGGCCTCCTTCATCTCCACCATCTTCCCTTTCATGCTGCTGCTGACGTCGAGCACTGCCACGACGTCCACGGCAGTGCCTAGCCGAGGCTTTTGGCGCTGCCGTCACCCGCACCATGACCGGCGTGCACTTTTTGTCGTCCACATCCACCTCGCCGCATCCTCTCATCGCCTCCACCTTCACCTGAATGAATGAATGAATTATATTTATGGATGTATGCATGCATGGTCATAGTCATACATCCACACACATGACCCAGGCATCTAATCTAAAGATATATAGAGCGCTTACACATTCGTCTGGTTTCCAGTCTCCCGATGCCATTGACCACCAACTCGCCAATGACAACGACTCTTTCCACGAACGCAAGACCTACAAAAGGTGCATATGCGTCATGTCATGGAGAGGGATTCATTTTCACAAATCGTTACATTCAATAACATCATAATAATCTATATGAACACAAACTAACTACTCTATTATCTTGCCCACACAAACAAAACAAAACAAACAAAAAACAAAAGTCAACCTTGTATGCTCCAAGAAAAGAAAATAACCTAATCCACCTCTTGCTTTTACTAAATACCCTAAGGTCCCATTTGTGTCCTTGGAATTGAAATCCATTCTAATAATCACAATTTACGCCTAGATAAGTTACGTTGTTTAACACAAGCTTATATATAAACTTTGGAGAGTTCTAGATTGTCAAATTATAAGGCAAATAGTCTAGTCCATAAAGTAGGTTCCAGTTCCTCCAAAATAAAAAGATCCAAACAGGACCTTTAGAAAAAAAGAGATAAATCTTACAAATTCTTCTAAAAAACAGAAACATGAGAAATTCCCTTCAGTTGGTTTTTCTAGAAAGTTAATGAGCTATGCTATTATGAAGATACCGTAAAACAACTCTCCAAATTCTATATCTAAAATACATGTCTCTTTCATCATTATAAATAATCTAAAGCAACCATAATGTTCATCTAAACTTACCTAGTATATGCCAGCACTGGCAATAATAGGCACAGGATTTGTTCTATGTAAAAAAAAATAAGGGTAACTAAACTGTATATTTTAACCTTTAGCATGTTCAACAATCTGAACTATGAAACCGAGCAGCGGATGCCCTTCATCTATTGAAATAGGACAAGTTTTGTCATCTCATTGGTTTAAAAGGTGATTTTCAATTTCACAAAAATAAAAAACATCCAGTTTAATCTCTAAATATTCCACACTAGTTTATATATTTTTCAGTTGTGAAAAAATATGAAACTAGCGCTAACTTTTGTCTAAAATTGTTACAATCTGCTAATGCTCTATTGGGGTTATTTGATAGTATTTGTTTGAAATAAATAATGAGTGCAACTACAAGCAATAAAGCAATAACAGAAGAAATACCAAAGTTCGAAACAACTCTAATTAAATAGATCTCAAACATATAGATAAAATTTTTTAAAACCAGATTTTTTTATTATTTTTACAAAATTGAAAGCCACTATTCAAACCAAGTAAGAGGACCAAATTAATCTGATTTGATAGTTGCAGGGTGTCTGGTACATGATTTTATATCTCGAGTTTGAAAACCAGGTCATACAAATCGAAGGCCGGAAAATTAATAGACTCTAATAAAATTAAATATCCACCTCCTTCATCATAAAATATTCTAATGTAACCTAGCTCCAAATCTTCATCAAAGCTGAACCTATGCCACTGTATAAATAAGTTGATGCAACCGTCTAAATCTACATACAAATTATTCGTCTATGCCAATATATACCATCAACCTGGATCGGTCATTAGAAATATCCCAAACTACTACTTCTATATACTTTGAATTTACCAGATCTTGCCATTGTTGATATAAGACACAAACTCAAAGGTATATTTGTACGATGTATTCATCATAAGACTGCGTATACATGCTTGTATGACGAACTGTCCATGCATGTCAATTTCCATGTCACATACGTAGCCCAAGGTAGGTTTTAACTAAACTTACATAAAACACACCCACATATATAGCGGTGAGATGCCAAGGATACAACTACCATTGTGGATTCACAAAAACATGGAGTAATTGATAACAAAAGACTGTCACCAACTTTATGGTGGTAACTAGCAGTATACGTACCAATATGAACATATTGTATTAGAATAATAGAGATCAGAATAAAGATGGGCAATTTGGTCTGTCTATGAGGAAAAAGAATTCTTAATAATACACATAAAATGACTAGATCATATTGTATTTTATCATTTTACGCATGGTGCAATATAATGGTCCAGAAAAAAAAACAGTAAACGGGCACAAGGTGTCCCCTTTAAATCGTTAGCAAAAAACGAAAGACGTTGGTACACATAGACGACACAGCACTTTTTGTGAAAACAAGACTGTATTTTTTTGTACAAAAAGAAAAGGGAGTCCATCGACAGATTAAAGCACCTGCTGAGTACCCATCTTTGAAGACCACCGTAGCACGCAGCTCTTCCGTTTCTCAATCGGGCGAATGTGCTTTGTTATTTGTGATGGCACACCGCAGCGCTGAAGGCTAGTATCAACGACGTTATCCTATATATATATAGGGACGGAGAGTTGACAGCGAGCCAGTTCGTCGTCCCAAGCAAGCAGTGCACGAAAAAATGGCTGGATGGATTACCCTTGGTCTAGCGTCTCATCACGAGAGCCCCCGACAAGCTCGCCGCGCTTACCGTGATCTAGATGCAGACTCATGACTTGTTCATTTTTTATGGATACTTCGTTCATTGTTTCCATGAATAATAAGCGCCTTGATCTAGCTAGATACCATGCACTCTGCTGTCGCGCGCTGGTGAGCGTGGGCCTGGGCCCAACGAAGCGACGACATCACTCTGTGTGGCAAAGGTTGGTGAGACGAAGCTGACGTTGGCTTGGTGATGTCAGTAGCACTTGTGTAACTTCAAACTTTTGACTACGCACGCTATGAAATGTCTAACTAGCAGTAGCACTTGTTTATTTGTAGCAGCATGTGTGCCAGTGTATCAACATAATGCCAACGAAATATGGGCTATATAAATATTTGGGCCTCAAAGATGTACGAGTTGCCTAATAACTATCAATTAGCACAAAGGCTAATTAACAATAATATTGGGCTCAGGGCACATGGCCCATATCCAAATAATGGCACACGCGTGGCTTGCCGAGAGCACCAGGCCGGCCCATGATCAATTTTTTAATAAAATAATTAGTGTATTGCTAAATAAGCCCATTGCCCGGCGTATACATGTACAAAAACGGGTACAAATGTACAGTTGCTGCGGCATAAGAATTGTATATTATTGTGCCCGGTTTGCGCAAGCATGCAAGGCTGGGTACGTAAAGATTATTTGGCCTGATTAGTACCGGCCATTAGCGGTCACTAATCTTAATTATGGGCCTCCAGGAAGTGATTTGCGCATGGCCCATGCTAGTTGTACGTGTACACAAGTATGTACGCCAGACGCCACTGCGGCAGCACGTCAGCACATTCTACAAATCCTCGAGAGCACGTGCCAAAACGATTTTATTTTGCGACGAAATAAGAATTATATAATAGATAATAGCCGGGTACATCAACACACGTTACAAGCCCCGTGGATTACACAAATATCTAGAAATTGATTTTCATCTAAATTGTACCCACGCTCTGAATAGCTCCAGATCTCAAATCCAAACATGTATGACGCTTTGCAGTATGGATGACCGCACAGGCAAACACTTGGCAAAATGCCTCAGAACAGATGGCCATGGAACGACGACCAACATTCATATAGACGGAGTTGAGTAACTTCTTCTTTCTGCTGTCACTGTCTGGAAATAAAAGTCTCCATGTTGTCAAACCGGTGATGATGCTGACGTCGTAGTTGTCGCCCTCATCTTCAACGGAGCCGCCATGGAGAAAACGATTCCACCCTACCCTGTTGCCATCGCCGGAGAGGAGGAAATTAATCCCCAAAACCAAGAAACTTGGCGTGGAGAGACCCGAATAAAGATGGCAACGGAGACCCGCGACCCGATACCCGACGGGTATTTACTCCATTAGGGTTTAAATATGGACTAAACACACTACCCACGGGATGTAAATGGACCAAACCCTTCACCCATCGGGTACGCGGGTATGGGTATGTTCCAGCAATCCCCGTACCCGTTTACCCATGGGTGAAAAATACTCGGCCCAAAACTAAATAAGCCCACTAGCCCATGTAAAACCCTAGGTTCACCCACTAGTCCCGCCTGGCGACTTGGCCATTGGAGCCCTCGACCGCTCGAGGGAGGCTGGACGCCTGGCCTCCCGCCGCTGAAAAAATAGGCGCGTGAGTAAAGCGTGTCGTTACCTCATCTCGGCGCTGGCTGCTTGGCACCGCAATCACCACTCGCCAAAAAAAAACACCGTCACCGCCGAAAAAAAAACTACGTCGCCCGCCCGCCCCTCGTGACCTCGTCTCGCGTATTCGCATCACATCGAAGCGTCAGGAACTCGCCACGCTATGCCGGCGACGGAGCAACTCGAGCAAGAACGGTGATATGCTATTATTTGTCTAATTTTATGTGATCTGGTTAGTGGTGGTTGCTGTTGAATTGTTGATTTTCATGTGCGTGAATAAATTATTGGCGGGTACGGGTGACCCGCCGGGTATAATTTACCCAGCCGGGTATGGGTCTGGGGAAAATTCCCCACCCATGATGGGTATGGGTATTCTGGCGGTACCAAATTTTTATGGCGGGGATGGATCTGGGGTGGCCATACCCGATGGGGATTTACCCATTGCCATCCTTAGACCCGAACCCTAAATGATTCAACCGATACAGAAAATAAACTATTGACTATGCACTATGAAACTTTATAGTACCAATGTGCCACACTTCAAAGTTTTCTAGTTTTGGATTATATATTCAAATCTCTGAATGAATCTAGTTTGGACGTGGACGATAAAACATTTGCGATTGGGATTTTGAGACTTTCAAATTTCATATTAATAAATTATCACAATTCTTTTTGTACAGTTCTTTGTCTTTTGTACGGACCTATAATTTATAAAAATGAGTTCAGTAGGGGTTTCCCTTCTGTTTTGCTCAAAAGATGAAAGTACATGTGTATAACTTCATAAACACAGGTCAAAACATACAAAATCATATATTTCTAAACTTTGTACATGTCCACCTTTCAGCTTCCAGATCTGGCGCCATCGCTGTTGAAGAAGGCTGCCGCACCATGCCAGAGTCACTGTTGCGGGCGAGATGGAAGGCGTCGGGGAGAGGTGACCGGCGGCAGGAGCCATGAGGAAGCCACAGGAGGGAGGAGTAGAAGCATCAGGAGAAGCCACGAAGGAGAAGCTGTGGGAGGCAGTGGAGGAACAAAGGAGAAGCTGTGGGAGGCACTGGAGGAACAACATCCTTGGAGTGAAGTGCGGTTGACGGGAGGGAGTCAGACCGTGAGCGGCGGTCTGAGGATGGAGAAACCTCAGTGGTGTGGAGGCCATTCCTTTTATAACGATGGTTTGTAATCCAACGGCTAGGGAACAATACAAGACATCCAACGGCTACTAGCTATCGGGTCGCGATCGTGCCAGCCCATTAGTCAGGCTGTGCCCATGCTGGCATTGTGGGCCAGACTCGTGGCCCAAGCATGACACTACGCCCGTGCTTGGGCTTCATGTAGAGCTAGGTCGGTGTCGTGCTTTTTTGGGCTAGGCTCAAGCCAGCCCATCGTGTGAGGCCCATTAGGCCATCTATACTATCCACACAACTGCTAATTGCGGGAGAAACCCACAAGGTGCGCTCCTAGTGATACCGACCCACGCGCAGCCAAAAGATTAGCAGCGGGTGCGGGAACCTGAGCAGCGCGTGGATTCCCAATGTGCTGGAGGCGGGTCAAGGGGTGCGTAATATGTGCCGGTTCTCCCTTCTCATGTCTATTTTTTTGGGCGAGCCCATAATCCATCCATTGGCATTTCTCTTGTTTATAATTTGTGCCAGTGGGCTGATTTGGATTCTATGAGTTGATTTGTGGGAGATGAAAAGGGCGCGGGGATGGTGTGACGCCTATATAGATGCACAAGTAGTAATTTTCAAAATTCGTACTATCTTATGTTCCATAATACTTTATATGGCATTAATGATTCAACCCATACAGAAAAATAAAAAATTATCCATAAAAAAGGCATGAAAAGTTTTTAGCGGAAAAAACTAAAAAATAGAGTACATCTCATTTGTCGAGATATATATATGTCTTCCAAAAAAGCTAATATAAAAAGGACATATGGCTTCCATTTTTATTATAGTAGTTGTCATTAATACCCGGCAAAAATAGCAAGACAAGATAAACAAATTAAAATGTATGAAGTTATAGAGAACTTTACATTTCTATATGTCAAAGAAATGAATACTACCAAATTATAAAATTGATTTCAGACTTTACACTTACATATATACAGAAAAATGATTCAAAAATTTGCCCCCAAGTGCTGTAAAGTAATTCAAAAACTTTATACACTAAACTATATACTTGTGTACTTGAAGATGCAAAAGGTAATTCAAAAACTTTCCACACAAATGTTGCGACATTTAACTATAACATTCTAAAACTTTATACACTAAACTATGAAAACCTTTTACTTGTAAAGTTTGCCATCTACATCCACAGGCTTCATGCAGCACATCCCTAGAAATTTCAACTTCTATAACCCAAAAAAGCTGAACTCGAACTCCAGCCACCAATTCTATAAACTTTGAACTATGACTCTATTAACTTTTGACTACGCACTATGAAACATTATAGTACCAATGTGCCACACTTCAAAGTTTTCTAGTTTTGGATTATATATTCAAATCTCTGAATGAATCTAGTTGGGACGTGGAACAATAAAACATTTGCGATTGGAATGATGAGACATTGAAATTGCATATTAACAAATTATCATAATTCTATCTATCAAGATGAAGGTACATGTGTGCAACTTCATAGACACAGTTCAAAACTTACAAAATCATATATTTCAAAAGTCCGTACATGTCCACCTTTCAGCTTTCAGATCTAGCGCCATCGCTGTTGAAGAAGGTTGCCGCACTGTGCCAGAGTCACTGTTGAGGGCGTCGGGGAGAGGCGACCGGTGGCAGGAGCCCTGAGGAAGCCGCAAGATCGAGGGAGGAGCAGAAGCCTCAGGCAAGGCCACAAAGGAGAAGCTACGGGAGGGAGTGGAGGAACGGCGGCCTTGGAGTGAAGCAGCAGTTGACAGGAGGGAGTCGGACCGTGAGCGGCGGTCTGTGGATGGGGAAAAACTCAGTGGTGTGGAGGGCATTCGTTTTATAGCTATGGTTTGTAATCCAGCGGCTAGGGAACAAAACTCCAATAGCTACTAGCTATTGGGCCACAATCATGCCGGCCCATTATTAGTCGATGTCGATGTTTTACCACCGATAGCCTGCCACGGGGGTACCCGGGGCAGTTTGTTCGGGCTTTAGCGTATGCAGAACTCGATGGTAAACGCAAGAGACAGTCGATTTATCCTGGTTCGGGCCCTCGATCGTGATCGAGTAATAGCCCTACATCTAGTCGGCGTTAGCCTTTGCGTTTGATTGATTGTAAAGTGTTGCGTTGCGTTGTCTCCGTCTACTCCAAGAACTCCGCCCTCCTTTATATAGTCAGGAGGCCAGAGTCCTAGTCGGTTTACAATGAGAGTTCCTAGTAGGATTACAGAATAATACTACTGCTACTAAGATTACATGGAAAGAATCCTAGTTAGACTAGATCTTCTCCCTTCCCTGTGGGGTATCCCGTGGGTCCCGTATCGACAAGCCCCCGAGCAGTTCATGGTTGAGCTCTAGAAGCCTCATCTTGCTCCTTCAGGTCTTGCCGAACAGGAACAAGCGTCGTCCGAGTGCTTTCCTGAGTGAAACCGGGTAGCGCTTCTTGGGATCTTCGAGTGGTATGTGCTTTTTTGAAGAAAAAGTACATCTGTCTGGGTGTAGCCCCTGAGCCTCTTGCTATTTGGAACAAGGAGCTAGAGGGTCTTATCTTGAAATTGTTCTGATTCTTCATCGAAGGGTTCCCAAGCATATACTCAAGTTATTTATCAAATAGAACTCGGATATAGCTCGGTCCGCGCCAGCTGTCGATGTTTTACCACCGATAGCCTGTCACGAGGGTACCCGGGGTAGTTTGTTCGGGCTTCAGCGTATGCAGAACTCAACAGTAAACACAAGAGACAGTCGATTTATCCTGGTTCGGGCCCTTGATCGTGATCGAGTAATAGCCCTACGTCCAGTCGGCGTTAGCCTTTGCGTTGGATTGATTGTAAAGTGTTGCGTTGCATTGCATTGTCTCCCCCTACTCCAGGAACTCTGCCCTCCTTTATATAGTCAGGAGGCTAGAGTCCTAGTTGGTTTACAATGAGAGTTCCTAGTAGGATTATAGAATAATACTACTGCTACTAAGATTACATGGAAATAATCCTAGTTAGACTAGATCTTCTCCCTTCCCTGTGGGGTATCCCGTGGGTCCCGTATCGACAAGCCCCCGAGCACTTCATGGTTGAGCTCTGGAAGCCTCATCTTGTTCCTTCAGGTCTTGCCGAGTAGGAACAAGCGTCGTCCGAGTGCTTTCCTGAGTGAAACCGTGTAGCGCTTCTTGGGATCTTTGAGTGGTATGTGCTTTTTTGAAGAAAAAGTACATCCATCTGGGTGTAGCCCCTGAGCCTCTTGCTATTTGGAACAAGGAGCTAGAGGGTCTTGTCTTGAAATTATTCTGATTCTTCATCGAAGGGCTCCCGAGCATATACCCGGGTTATTTATAAAAAAGAACTCGGATATAGCTCGGTCCGGGTTCTTTTTGCCGTGAGTCCTTGAAGTGGTTTGTCTTGAAGAAGTCTTCTTGGTGACGTGCGCTTTTTCAAAGAAAAAAGTGCACTCACTGAGTGTAGCCCCCGAGCCTCTTGCTATTTGGAACAAAAAGTTGGAAGGTCTTGAATCTTATGTTATTTGAAAACTACTATGTTGAAGAAGTCTTTTGAGTGATGTGCGCTTTTTTTTTGAAAAAAGTGCACTTACTGAGTGTAGCCCCCGAGCCTCTTGCTATTTGGAACAAAGAGTTGGAGGGTCTTGAATCTGAGTTGTTCAAAGAACTGAAAACCTCTCCTGTTGCAGCCCCCGAGCATATATCTGGGTTCTTTTATTTAGAAAGAACTCGGATGCAGGGTCTTGGCATATTCTCTGGTAGTCTGCTGTTGTCAGATGTAGTTGTATGGTGGTGGTTGAGTGTAAATGCTGTTTGTTCATGAGTTGTACAGTGTTGGTATATCCTTTCGAATTTGCTCGTCCTTGAGTGCTGTTCCTTCACGCCTGAGTCCTCTTTAATTGAATTATGTCTTTTCACTATGTCCTTTGTTAGGTTTGTTCTGTTGGTGCTTCCGGTCCATGTGCACCACTTCTTTGGTCTATAAATATCCTCCTGGTGTGCTATTTTGATTCATCGAGCATTTTGTTGCGTGGTCTAAAATCTTCGTAGTCATGAATATGATAGTTTCTGAAGTAGAGCAGCCCCCGGGCGTATCTTGTAGTTCTTGTATATCTTGACGTAGCTAGAGGGAATCTTGTGATAGAGATTAGAGGTAGACTAATCTCGCAGCGGCATTGTACCAGGAGGTACATGGCGGTAGTTGGAGGAAGTCTTATGATGTGGGATACGTTCCTTCATCCAGCAGTTCTGGGTAGATCCCCCTTGCCTGCCCTACGACTGTCCAGTGCAGATCAACGCCTGATCTGGTGTCACATTGGACTTGGGTAGACAGATGCCTGCTGGCCTTCCCTGGTCCATGTTGTCCCACCATGCTACTAACTTTCGCCTCGGATGTACTGCGTTCGTCCTTTGAAGAAAACAGTGTAGCCGAGTGTGGTTTGTTCTATCGAGTAGCAATTTGGAACACGTAGTCGTTCCAGAGCCTAGTTGTGTTCGGGTTCCTTTTTGCTACCTTGCTCATCGTAGTACCGAGTTCGTTGGGTCTTGTAAGATGTGTAATCTTGTATTTTTTGAAGTCATTTATAATGGAAAGAATCTTGTCTTCTGAGTTGTCATTCTTTTTTCTGCTGATGTCCTAGTTGTTTATGAGATTCCCGAGTTCTTTCTATAAGAACCGAGTTCTTGTGTTCCTTGTGAGGTAACCCTTCATTGCTTCCTGGTTGATGAGTTCTTTTTGTAGCAATATGATAACTCTACCATGGTGCTGGATGGATAAGTCTAAAATCTACCCATTGAACTGTACCCTTGTGTAGAAGTGTACAGTCCGTCATTTCAGCTACGCCAGTTGTGTTGGGAAATGGACCGTTGCGTTCTCATGCCGTGTTTAAGCAGGCCTAGTGGGCCTTATTTTTATTGCTGTAAAAATCTATTTAAAGGCCTTCTTTCTTCTTTTTCTTTGCTGCCCTGCTTTTGCCTTGAAACCCTAGTCCTCACTCCGCCATCGCCATTATCACCGTCATCTGAGTGCCGCCACCTAAGCATCATCTTTTCTTAGTGCCTTATTGCTTTCACTGGTGTATGGGTAGGAAGAAATCAGCGAGCAAGTCCTAGGCAACCTTTGTAGATGAGGAGGCATCACTTTCTGTGATTGAAAATCAAGAATTCATGGCCATGAGGGCTGCTCAGAAGGTCTGGCCAGCTCTGACTATGACTGAGGATCAGTTGCATGAGCTTGTCAGTGATTGCCTGATCTAGGACAAGGAGATTGCTGAATGGAGAGCTCTAGGCCAGCATCGGGTCCCAACTCTAGGCCCTGGTGAGATTGTTCTTTTTGTCTCCTTTATCCGTGCTGGACTCTGCCTTCCTGCCTCTGCTTTTCTTCATCGATTTCTTAGTTATTTTGGGATTGGCTTGAACCATCTTACTCCCAATGTTGTCCTTGATCTTTCTGTTTTTGTTCATCTTTGAGAAACTTTTCTTGGAATTCCTCCTTCTCTTTCGTTACTTCTTCCGTCTAAAGCCCCAACCCCGCAGCGATGCCACCCATGTTCTTGGTGGCTGCGGGATTTAGTTTCGTCAGGGTCGTAAGAGTAAATTCTTTGATTATGACTTGGTTGATTCTATGAGGGATTGTTGTGCCGACTGGTTTTATGCCGCCAATATGATTCCTCCTCTTGCTGTTCATTTTGGTTCTGGTCCCGTGGTTAATGACCGATGAGAAAAGAATCCCCTAACGGTGGATGAGCTCTAGGCGATCAAGCCATTTCTTGAGAGGATATGTGCTCTGAAATAGCAAGGCTTGACCGGCTTTGGGATCGTTTCCAGTTTTCTTTGCTGTCGTGTTCAACCTCTGAAGGAGTGAGAGAATTATGGTTTTGAATACTCTGGGGCAGAGGACCCTTCTCGTATGGTCCTTGCCCTTGAGTTGACTGGTGAGGAGGTGCTCGAGCGCCTTCAGAAGATGTTGAAAGGAGTAAGCGTTGTCCCGCATACTGTCCCCAAGTATTGTTCTAACAACCCGCCTCCTGTTGTGAGTTGTTTTTTTTATGCGGGTACTTTTCGTATTTCCTTTGTTGTCTCCACTTTTCGCTTAATCTTTCTCGTCTAGTTGTTTTACTCTTTTATAGGAATTGGGGCGCAACTTTGTTGATCCGATCCCCCTTGATGACTGCCCTGCCATTGTGGAGACTGGGGAGAATCTTGCTAGGGCTTCTTTAACCAGTAAGTTTCAAACCACCACAATGTTTCCTGGTGTTTCTTCCGCAGTTCTTCACACATATGTAGAGTACGTTCCTCGTCTAGTTCCTCGAGCTCCTCGCAGTGTCGGAAAAAGGGGGCGAGTAGATTGTTCTTCTTCTGGTTTGTATGTTAGCAAGAAGTCTCGCCAATCGAGTACTCGTCCAGGTACTCAAGTTGTAGGTAGCATGCTCCTAGGTGAGCATATTGATATGTTTTGTCTTTTTGTTGTTTGTTTTTGCCTTTAATCGAGTACTTTTCTTCTTTTTCAGATGGCGCTGTGGTTGCCATGTTTGAGTGTGAGGAAGATGATGCAGCCCTTGTTATGCGTCGGTGAGTTGTTTTCTTGTTTTTCTGCTGTTGAACACCTCTTTTTGTTCTAACTTTGACCTTGTTCTCTTGTAGTAAGCGGTTGTCGACCTCGAGTTCTTATGGGGCTCCGGTACCGACTACGCCACTCCTGTCGCAGGGTGGTGGTGATATTTTTGCTGCTATAGTTCCCCCTCTAAGGTCTTCTGTTGGTTTTATGAAGAAGAAGATAGCTGAGTGAGTGAATCCTTGTTCTGTTTCTTTTCTTTTGTTTTCCTTTTTTCTGATTCATATTCTTATCGTCGAGTTTCCTTATCACCTTGTAGACCCTCGCCTTCCCTTAACCCTCAGTTGACCTCTTGTCAGTCTTCTGGTTTGCCTAGTGTTCTGAGTCTCATGATCCTAAATGTACGGTCGGCAAGGTGGCTGTGAGGGAGATAGGGTTCTCTAGTGATCACGCAGCTGCTGATTTGCTGGCTCCGGAGGTGACCGTGGAGCCATCTGAGGAGGTAGCCAGGGCTTCCCAGGGTATGGCCCTGGTCTTGTCTTCTTTGCCTCGACCGACTTCTCCCTTTGCTCCTCTTGCTAGTGGCATTCAGTGTTTGGATGATGATGTTGTGCAACAATTCGATGCCACTCATCGGTTGTCAGAGCTGACCGCTGCCTAGGGAACCTTTGCGACTTCTTTTGGGGAAAAACTCCAGGTAAGTTTTTTCTAAAGTTCTTTCTTTGGATGTTCGTCTTTCTTCTGTTCTTATGTCTTGTTTTTCTCTCTCTCCTTTGTTCAGTCTTTTTCTCAGGATCATACTAGCTTCTTTTTCTCATCTAAAATCGAGAAAAAGTTGCCTTCTGAGGTTAGTGCCCTAAAAATAGAGCTTGATCTCTGTCGGGCTGAGATGGAGACCGAGCGTCAAATGCACCAAAGGGAGGAAAAGCTCTCCATGCCCAGGTGGTTGAGGCAGAAAAGCAAAGGGATGCTGCTGTCTAGGAGGCCTTGAAGAATGTGGAGGCCATGAAGAATGAGTGCAATGGTATTGCGGGTTCTTTTTGTTTCCTTTTGTATTCAAATTTCCCTTTCTGCTGACTTGTTTTTTTATGCCTAGTCTAGCTCTCCGAGTTGAAAAGCAAAAGCTCTCGGAGGGTATGAGGAAATGAAGACACTTGCTCGCAATAGTCACAACAGGGCTAAAGAGGTAATTACTCATGCTAAGGAAGAACTCGCGCTTGCCAAGTTAATTAGGCGTGGAGCTGACAGGGATCTTGTGTAGGTCCAAAAAACGGTTGAAGTCTTGATTAGTAAGTTGGCGACGGCTACTGAGAACTAGAATGCTTTGTGGAAATCATTTCGGTCAGTAGGCGATCTTCTCCGGACTCCATTGGATGATGGTCAATCTTGGGCTCAGTTTATTCCCCAAGTTCCGACCCGTTTCTAGGAGTTCGTGAAGAGGTGCGCCCAACTATGTACCAAAAATGTTCTTGCCCAGGTTCGGGTTCTTGCTCTGGAGATGCCTTTGTCCAAGATTGCAGAGGAAGCCAAGAGTCAAGAATATCTAGATGCCGTTGAAAAGGTGGAGCCTGAGGTCGAAGATTTAGCCAGGAGGATCATAGATAATCTTAATATTGATATTTCTTCTCCTAATGATGATGCTTGATGTAATTGACCTTTGTATTCTAGCCTCTGTTATAGGATAGTATACTTCTTTTTGAATGAAGATCTTTTATTTTTTGTTGATGTCTTCTTTGCATGGATGTCTTTGATTTTGACAAGTGCTTGTCATGCTTTCGTCTGCGCCATGTAAACAACTCGGTATTTGTAGATCATTGTCTTGACAAACTTTCTTGATTTGTCGAGTGCTTGTTAGGCTGCCGTGTAAACAACTCGGGGTAAGTAGATCTTTGTCTTTACAACCTTTTTGTTCTTGTTAGTACTGAAAAGACTTAGGACCAGCGATCTCAAGCATCTTCAGCTTCTTCTTTTTAGCTTTTTGCTTAACTCGAGATGTGGCCAACATCTAGCTCTTTCCCTAGATGTAAAAACATCTTAGGATCGGTTTGGGTGTTAGCTTATTAGCTACCCTCATCGGTGGGCTCAAGCATCTTTTTAGTTTTTTTGCTCTCGGCCGGTATGCTCAGGCATAGTTTCAGCCATTTTGCTTTTTGTTTGGGTGTTAGCTTATTAGCTACCCTCATCGGCGGGCTCAAGCATCTTTTCAGCTCTTTTGCTCTCAGCCGGTATGCTCAAGCGTAATTTCAGCCATTTTGCTTTTTGGTTCGGGTGTTAGCTTATTAGCTACCCTCATCGGTGGGCTCAAGCATCTTTTCAGCTCTTTTGCTCTCAGCCGGTATGCTCAGGCATAATTTTAGCCATTTTGCTTTTTGGTTCGGCTGTTAGCTTATTAGCTACCCTCATCGGCGGGCTTAAGCATCTTTTCAGCTCTTTTGCTTTCATCCGGTATGCTCAGGCATAATTTCAGCCATTTTGCTTTTTGGTTCGGGTGTTAGCTTATTAGCTACCCTCATCAGCGGGCTCAAGCATCTTTTCAGCTCTTTTGCTCTCAGCCGGTATGCTCAGGCATAATTTCAGCCATTTTACTTTTTGGTTCGGGTGTTAGCTTATTAGCTACCCTCATCGGCGGGCTCAAACATCTTTTCAGCTCTTTTGCTCTTGGCCGGTGTGTTTAGTGAAAACAACTCAGGAAAAGTCATAATAAGACATATGTTGTCGAGGAACACCATCTTTATTAATCATGAATGTTGATCTCTTGTGGCTTGAATATATATTCTTCCTCGAGTGGTTTTTCATGCGTAGAATCTTCTTAGTTAGCTGATGTGACATGTATTGTTGACTTCTTTTCCATCTTCAATTACCAATTTGTATGTGCCTGGTCCGGTGACTTTTGTGATAATAAAAGGACCTTCCCATCGACTGAGTAGTTTATGGCGTCCGTCAGTTTTTTGTATTCTTCTTAGTACTAGATCTCCGATTTGGAGTGATCGAGGCTTGGTATTCTTGTTGTAGTGGCGTCTTAAACCTTGGAGGTATCTGGCTAATTGTAGGGTAGCATTTACTCTGACTTCTTTTGTACTGTTGAGTTCTAATCTTTGGGTGTGTTCTGCTTCTCCTTTGTCATATTGTTCTATTTTGGTGACATCCAGATCAAGTCGGCAGGCAGTACGACTTCTGATCCATAAACTAGGAAAAAAAGGTGAGTATTCGGTGGCTCTGCTTATTTGAGTTCGTAGCCCCCATACCACTTTTGGTAATTCTTCGATCCATTTGGATCCATAGTCTACTAGTTCTTCATATAGTCTTTGTTTTAATCTGGCTAGTATGAGTCCGTTAGCCCTTTCTACCTGTCTATTGGCTTCTGGATGTGCGACTAATGCGTAATCTATGCCGAAGCCACAATCCTATGCCCAACTTTGGAATTCTGTAGCTGTAAAGGGAGAACCCAAATCTGTGATGATTCAATTGGGCATGCCGAAATGGTGCATAATGTCTTGGATGAACTCAACTGCTTTGACTATGCTGTATTTTGCGAGTGGTTTGTATTCAATCCACTTGGTGAACTTGTCGATTGCTACAAAAATGTACTTGAAACCGCCCTTTGCTTTCTTGAGAGGTCCTACTTGATCTAGCCCCTAGCAGGAGAAAGGCTAAGCAGGTTGGATGCAGATGAGATTGTGAGCTGGTACATGAGCTTGTCTTGCGAATATTTGACAACCTTTGCATTTTCTGATGAGTTCTTCTGCGTCTTTCAAAGTGGTTGGCCAGTAGAATCCAGTGCGGAATGCTTTGTCGACTAGTGTTCTTGAGGCGGCATGATTTCCACAGCAACCTGAGTATATTTCTTCTAAGATCTCTTTGCCTTTTTCAAAGGAGACACATTTTAGGAGTACTCCTGAAGATGCGGCTCTTCTGTATAGTTTGTCCCCTACTAGGACATAGTTCTTGCTTCTACGAACAACTCGGGTAGCCTCCACTTTATCTGCTGGCAACTTATTCTCTTTGATGCAATTAATAAAAACCTGGGTCCATGAGGTGGTGATTACCAAAATCTGGGTGCTTTTAGCTAGGAGTTCAGGGGTTATCTCACCAAGTTGTTTGATAGAGGGAGCTGATAGCTCCTCTATGAATACTCCGGGTGGGACCTTCGCCTTGTTCGATTCAAGCTTGGCGAGGACGTCTGTCGTAATATTAGAATCACGCAGGACATGTAGAATTTACAATCCTTGAAAATGTTTTTCAAGTTTTCGTATTTTAGCACAGTAAGCGCCCATGTTTTCTTTGGTGCAGTCCCAATCTTTGTTGACTTGGTTGATGACTACTACCGAATCGCCGTATACAAGTAATCACTTGATTCCGAGGGTAATTGCTACTCGGAGCCCATGGATGAGGGCTTCGTATTCTGCTTCATTGTTTGTAGCTTGCCATAATATCTGAAGGACATATTTGAGTTGTTTTCCATCTGGAGAGATGAAGAGAATGCCTGCACCATCTCCGCCTAGCTTGAGTGATCCATCAAAGTACACCTTCCAATGGTCAAGGATGGTATTTAACATAGGTTGTTGAATTTCTATCCACTCGGCAACAAAATCAGCAAGGGCTTGAGATTTAATTGCCTTCTGTAGGGTGAAATCGATATTGAGAGCACCAAGTTCAACTGCCCACTTAGATATGCTCCCTATTGCGTCTCTATTGTGTAGGATGTCTCCTGAGTGGGAAATCTATCACCACAGTAATCTTGTGGCTTTCAAAATAGTGGCGAAGCTTGCATGAAGTAATCAGGAGGGCGTAGAGTAGTTTTTGCACATGCGGGTACTGAATTTTTGACTCTGACAGTACTTCGCTGATGTAGTATACTGGGCGTTGTACTTTATATATGCGCCCTTCTTCTTCTCTTTCTACGACTATCGCTGTGCTGATCATAGTAGAAGTTGCCGCAATGTACAACATCATGTCTTCATTTTTCTTTGGAGGTGTGGGAATGGGCGAGGAGGTGAGGTATGCCTTAAGTCTTTTGAAAGCTTTGTTGGCTTCTTCTGTCCACTCGAACTTGTCTGTCTTCTTTAGTAGTTTAAAGAAAGGTAACCCTTTTTCGCCGAGTCTTGATATGAAACGATTGAGGGCTGCCATGCAGCCTGTTAGTTTCTGCACATCTTTGACACTTCGAGGAGGGCCCATCTCTGTTATGGCTCGAATTTGCTTGGCACTGGCTTTGATTCCACGATGACTGACCAAGAATCCGAGTAGTTCTCCTAAAGGAACTCCGAATACACACTTGTTTGGGTTCAATTTCCACCTCCACCTTTTTAGGTTTTCGAAGGTTTGCTTTAAGTCTTCAATTAGTGTGTCCAGGTTCTTTGTTTTTACTACTACGTCATCCATGTATGCCTCTACATTATCATTGATCTGATCACCAAGGCATGTTTAGATAGCTCTTTGGCATGTGGCACCAGCATTCTTGAGTCCAAACGACATGGTCTTGTAGCAGTAGGCACCGAACGGAGTGATGAAAGATGTTTTGCTCTGGTCTTATTCCTTTAATGCGATCTGGTGATATCCTGAATAGCAATCAAGAAAGGATAATAGGGCCAATCCTGATGTTGAATCAACTATCTGATCGATGCGTGATAGCCCGAATGGATCTTTCGGGCAATGTTTGTTGAGATCTGTGTAGTCGACGCACATGTGCCACTCGTCCGTATTCTTTTTTTGTACTAGAACTGGGTTTGCTAGCCAGTCTAGATGAAGGATTTCTCTGATGAATTCGGCTGCCATTAGCTTAGTGATTTCTTTTTTAATTGCTACCTTCTTGTTGGGTGAGAATCGTCGTAGCCATTGCTTCACAGGCTTGGAGCCTTCATTGATATCAATTCTGTGCTCAGCCAACTCTCTTGGGACACCTGGCATATCAGCCGGCTTCTAAGCAAAGATATCTTTGTTGTCCCGAAGAAAGTTGGTGAGCGCGAGTTCCTATTTTGCCGAGAGGTGGGCGCTGATGGTTGCCGTCTTGGAGGGATCACCGATGCCCAGGTCGATTTGCTTGACGTCGGCTTCTTTTGGTGGCGCAAGGATGCTGGGCTTTTTTGCCGGTATCTCTAGTTCTTCTGGGCTCATTTCTGTGGCAATAGTGGCTATTTCTTTTCTACCATTGGCGGTTTGTGCTTTGGCTGCAATTTGAATTGCCTGAATGTCACAGTCAAAAGCGCGCTTCAAATCACTTCAAAGGGAAAGGACACCGTTAGGCCCTGGCATTTTAAGCAATAGCTACGGATAATGCAGTATCACCATGAATTTTGCTAGTGCTGGGCGCTCGAGGATTGCGTGATATGATGAATTGAAGTCTGCAACTTCAAACTTGATGAACTCTGTTCGGTAGTTTGAGGGAGTTCCAAAAGTAACTGGCAGAGTGATTTGTCCAAGTGGCATGGTTGCCTTGCCGGGTACTATCCCATAAAAAGGGGTGCTCATTGGTGTAATCATCCCAGCGAGTTGTAGTCCCATCTTCCTTAGTGTTTCTAAAAAATGATGTTGAGTCTGGCTCCCCCATCGATTAGTACTTTTGTGATAGTCATACCGACGATAGTTGGATCTAGAACCAGTGGGTAATGGCCTACGTTTCCTACGCTAGTCCATTGGTCTTCTCTTAAAAACTAGATTGGATACTGTGACCAATTGAGATACCTTGGAGTAGCCGATTCTACTGCCATGATGGTTCGTAGAGCTAGCTTTTCTTGATGTTTGCTTCTAGAATCTGGGGCCCCAGCAAAGATTACTGCTACTGTCCCCCTAGACTTTTGGAATCCCTTGTCTTCGTGATTGTCTTTATCTTTTTTCTGATTGTCTTCTTTAGTGTTTACCTTATTATCTTTTCTTGTGTATCGGTCGTTGAAGGTGTAGCAATTTCCGATGGTGTGATTTCCTTTAGGGTGCCAGATGCAATGCATGTTTTCAATCTCGTCATACCTTCTGGGTTTGGAAAACTTCCTTGATTTATCAGCCACCGATATGGTGTTGTCTGGTCCACGTTTTCTTTCCTGATGTCTGATATTTCAATGGTTTTGCTTGTCTGGGTTGTCTTGGTTGTTTCTATCCGAGAACCTTTCTCGTGTCTTCTCCTCTGCAGTAATCTTCTTTTCTACTGTGCGTCTAAATTCTTCATTGTTTCTTGGGTTTTCTTTGTAGAAGTCTTGAAATTGCCACCTAGCCATAATTCCATGAGAGAAAGCTTCGATTACTTCTCGTTCGGTGATGTCATGTACTTGAGCACGTAGTTCACCAAATCATCGATAGTAATTTCTGAGACTTTCGCCTCCTCTCTGCTTGAGTCCTTTTAATTCTGCGTGGGTGATGGGGTGCGTAATGATACCCATGAAATTTTCATAGAAAACTCTTTGCAAGTCCTCCCAATTTCTGATTGACCCTAGATTTAATTTGTCGAACCATTGGAGGGGCATGGTTTCTAGGGCCATGGGAAAAAATAAGGTCTTGATATCGTCGTCTCCTCCAGCTAGTTCAATTGACTACGAGCAAATCCTAAGCCACTGCCTTGGTTTGGTCTTGCCATCATACTTAGAGTGGTTGGACGGCTTGAACTTGTGAGGTAGTCATATTGAAGCAAGTCTATTTGCAAAACAGGGGAATCTGTCATGCGTTTCGGCTTCTGTGTATTCTAATTCAGCACCTCCTTCTAGCCAACTATTGTCTTGGTGAGAGTAGTTCTGCGGGGCTGTCTGAATAGGTACTTTGCTTCTGGTCTTTCTTGGTCGTTCGACTCGGTAGTTTTGACTATGGTCCCTTCTACTTTCTCTGTTGTGACTTCCACTTAGACCGAGTCTCTCTAAAGTGGACTTCCTTTGATTTTGATCTTCCTGCCCATGAGATGTTGACCTGGCAGGTAGTCTTGAGCGGGTCCCTCCGTCATGTGCCCTTAGGGCTATTGACCAGAGAAGGTCCCAGAGCTGTTCCTGTTTTTCACTAGGAAGTGATGTCGCTCCGAGTTCTTCTAGTGCTTCTCAGATCTTATTGTAGGGTGTATTCGCCGTGCATCTTTCTTTGACTTCTTGCTCTGATTTTCTTTTGTTGTACTCGGCCAGATCTGACTCATATTTGATCCAAGCTTCCTTGCGCTGCCTAGCACGGCGTTGGCAACCTTGTTTCAATTTATTTCTTCTTTCTCTGGCTTGCTTCTGATTCTCGGTCTCACCATCGTGCCCTTGGATAAAGGGTGATATGTTGGACTCAGATTCATCCGATGACTTGATGTCGGGTACTTCTGGGGGGACCAATGGTGATCGAGGATGACGAACCATGAATACTTCTCTTGTGTGAACTGTTCTATTATCGGCGTTGGTTTCCATACTGTCGGAGTCATTGATAACTTTAGTAGAGGCTTCAACATTGCAAATCGAGTCTCCTTCTTGGTAGGGTAGAATTGCTATTGTCGTCGTGCCGACTAGTCGGGTACCGCTATCCTCAGGAACAGAACCTGGCCAGTGGACGATGTAGTCTTGAGATGTTATAGTTAATACCAGACCTTCTTGAGCTCCTTTCAGTGGCATTCTAAGCACCGGATCGAGGGATCCCTCGGGCCGTGCCTGATAAGATTTTGCCATGTTGTGGAGTTCGAACAGAAAAGGACCTGACTTCTTGAAAGGATTCTGAGTGTACTCCGAGTTGTATTCTTGATAGGCCGAAGCCGTGTTCTAGAACCCTATCGGAAAAGAACTTGGTTTCTCAAAAGAACTTGGGTAAATTCCATCTCGGATGCAGAGCCTGAGTTTGAATCGGATGCGCAAAGCCATGAAATCTAAGTTGGATCGGACATCACGAGCTACGCGAATCTTCCGGCGAGTTGATCTGTCGTAGTCGCCGAAATAGAAAGGTCTTCATGGTGATCCAAATCTTCAAGGAGGTGGCTTTGGAGCTTGCCATCATTGCCTGCCTCACAGATCCAAGAACCAAAGATGAAGGTTGATCCCATCGAGAAGATCATGGTTTCGAGGTCCGTCGAGCTCTCGGATGCAGATTTGCCAAAAGCCCCTACCTGGCGCGCCAGTTGTCGATGTTTTACCACCGATAGCCTGCCATGGGGGTACCCGGGGCAGTTTGTTCGGGCTTCAGCGTATGCAGAACTCGACGGTAAATGCAAGAGACAGTCGATTTATCCTGGTTCGGGCCCTTAATCATGATTGAGTAATAGCCCTACGTCCAGTCGGTGTTAGCCTTTGCGTTGGATTGATTGTAAAGTGTTACATTATGTTGTCTCCCCCTACTCCAGAAACTCCGCCCTCCTTTATATAGTCAGGAGGCTAGAGTCCTAGTCGGTTTACAATGAGAGTTCCTAGTAGGATTACAGAATAATACTACTGCTACTAAGATTACATGGAAAGAATCCTAGTTAGACTAGATCTTCTTCCTTCCCTGTGGGGTATCCCATGGGCCCCGTATCAACAGTCGCGTTGTGCCCATGCCGACATTGTAGGCCAGACTCGTGGCCTAGGCATGACATTACGCATGTGCTTGTGCCGACACTAGCACTATGGGCTTCATGTACAGCTAGGTTGGTGTCATGCTTTTTTGGGCTAGGCCCAAGCCGTCCCATCGTGCTAGGCCCCTTAGGCCATCTATACCATCCACACAACTGCTAATTGCTGGAGAAACCCACACTATCGTCCCTAGGGAGATGGAGAGGAGTAGTAAGTTTGAGAACACCACACTCATGCCAATACCATTGTAGCCAGCATGTAGTGCCTCCACTGCCACCCAAAGCTGCTCACGCATGGTTAGGGACTAAGGAGGAGGAGGAAGAGGAGGAGAAGGAGGAGGAAGAGGAGAGAGAGAGCTGGTGAAGACAAGGAGATGATGCCCTAGTGGTGCGTCCGGTGGGCGTGGACATAAACAGTGGGAGGAATGGGATATAGAGTGGGCACGGAGGGGGAGGTGGAGAGAAAGTTGGATAGTTGGTAGTTAGGTTCAAAACTCAGGGCTGGCCATTTCTTAACAATAAAAAACTAGCCAAACAGAACCAAGACTAAGTCTCGGTTTTTTTCTGTTTTGGCTTTAGATTTAGGCCCTGTTTGGTTGAGCTATGGCTTTTAGAAAAGCTATCATGAGTTGTGGGCTATGGAAAAAGCTAAAGTCTGTTTGTGTGAACACGTGTGGCTTTTAAAAAAGGGTTGTCAGCTGGTCCCACATCTCATTTGTATGACCCACGTGTCATCTACTCAATGTATTTTCCTCTATTTTTTGGTCCACGTGCTTCTTCTTTCTTGGAACCCCACAAACAAGGGTGATGATGGTGAGTTATTGGGGGCGCGCCGGCCTGGGGCACGGGGAGAGTTGTTGGGGTGTGGGGTGCCTGGTCCTTAGGCCATCTATACCATCAACACAACTGATGAGGTGTCCTCCAAGCATGCACACTCCGCCGAACGAAGCTCCACACGTCGGCGTGTCTCAGACTCCACCTCCGCGGCGTATCACCCAAGCATGTTTGGACACCTCAGCAGCGTGACAACGAGGAAGAAACTATAGTATGGTCGGAATAAAGGATGGAAATGATCTTAGTCTGCTAAGTGAGTCTACCTCAGTCGGAGAAGACGAATTATATTGGTTATAGCAGTCTACTATATGTGTCTTGGAACCGACTAAGTCTAACCCCTGTCCCAATACAATCCAATGCTATCCAAAGTTCCAAACTATCAGAAGTGAAACTATATACATTCATAAACGAGCGCTTCAGAAAGTGATCCAAATCTATTCAAACGCACTCATGTGCACAGGCCTAATCGACCAGCAAGAATTTCAACGCTGGGTTCATGGATGGCCATACCATATAAAAGTGGCGCTCAGACCCTGAAAAAGGAGATGACTTTTGGTGCAAAACGCTAAGGGCCTGTTTGGATGATGCAGTTTTTAAAAAACTATAGTATCACAAAACTATGGTTATTTTATAAGCTAAAGAGACACAAAACCGTGGCTTAGAAAAAGAGGTCATGAGTTGAGTTTCTAAAACTCCAAAAAAGACTACAGTTTTGACGAAACCATGGTTTTAGAGACTATGAGATTTGTTGAATCCAAACATCTAGTAGCTTTTAAAAACCAAAGTATTTTGTAAAACCATGGTATTTCTTCAATACTTTAAAAATACTTTACATCTAAACAGGGCCTAAGCATCTTTACCTCGGTAATCGGGCTTCTTCGAGGAAGGCACTAGCCACGGTGATAGAACCTTCGTCGGCTGAGACTGAGTAGCACCATGCTCGACCCTCGTCCTTCCTGTTGGGAACCATAGCTTCCCAACATTGGCACCCATGCCATTTTAGGCCACAGATAAACCCAACATTTTTTTGTGAAGAAAGAAGAATTATATTAGATAATAGTTGGGACAAAAACACGTTACCAGCACTCTGGATTACACAAATATCCATAAACTATTTTTCATCTAAATTGTACCCACACTGTGAATAGCTCTAGATCTCAAAACAAAAAAATATATGATGCTTTACAGTATAGACGACCGCACACGTAAGCACTTGGCAAAAGGCCTGAGAACAGATGCCCAATGAACGACGGCCAACATTCATGTAGGCAGAGTTGAGAAACTTCTTCTTTCTTGTGTGATCCTTCTTCTTCTTTTTGCCACCGAAGAATGAGGAAGACGGAGGAAACCAAAAGAAAAGCATCCGCGGGGGAAGGCTCCAGCGCAACAATAGAAGCACCTACGCCAACCCATGGGCAGATGTATATAGTGGTTAGTGGGTGCAGCCACACCCACACAAAAACAGAAAAACAATGATTCACTATGAGGAATATCCACTTCTATGACGATCAGCTTTCATCATAAAAGGAGCCAAATTCGTCATAATTTTAGTTTTATGACGAATTTATGATGAAAACCGGTCCATCATAGAAGTCGCATCATACTTGAACTTCTATGATGAATCTAGAAAATCATCATAGAATTGGATAGATCTATGATGAAAACATATTGTCATAGAACTATTTTAGCATGCGTGGCAGGGGGCTGCCACGCTGGTGGGTGCTTCCGTTGGAGATGCTTTCCACGTGTACATGCTATAGCCGGTTGCATTAGAGATGGTTCAGGTACGTGTCACCTTCTTATTGCACAATGTGGTCATCTCTAGTTCTTACAAGTTTCAGGTTCTTACTGGACCACATGTTGGTTCCCTAGTGTTCCACATGTCAGTTTTCTACTAGCACATGTGTCGTGTTGCCGTTGGATCACGTATCTCTTCTTCATTGGACCACATGTCGTATTATTATTGGTTCACATGTCCGTTTCTTATTTGACCACGCATCACGATGTTGTCCGTCCATGTGTCGTATTTTTATACATCCACGTGGCTTGATGATTTCCTTTCGCATGTCAGATTTTTAATAGCCCACGTGTCATGTACTGGCCAATTCAGTGTCATACACTGGTTCATCCATGTGACATATTTTTATTGGATCATGTGGCCTATCCTGGTTCTACCATATGTAGGACTAATTACGTTAGAAAAGTAATTTGAGATCCTCACTACTACACAAATTGATAACATAATTATTCAAGTTGGCAATCAAATACCAACAATTAACATTTCACACGTTAGTAGCAAGCCACTAACAGAGTATCACTACAACAAACCATCACATGAGTCTACACAATAGACCACAAATGTTCACTACATCAAGCCGTAGGACTTGAAGAGTGAGAGTTAATTACCAGGAGAGCTTAAGCGCATGACTTGCTCACAGAGCCTATTGTACTTGTCCTGTTGCCGATTCTTGAATTCCTCAAACTCCCTTTCAGACTCTTTGGTCTTTCTCTTCAGTTCATCCACTAGTTCAACGAGGCCAGCGATACTTTCCTATTCACCAGCAAGCTGCTCCCAACATGTCACCTCCGCCGATATCTCTGCTCTGGTGGAGCTTATCAGGATATCAGCATTCTTCAAAAAAAGTTTTCCCTGCTTGCCTGGGATGGGGGCTTGCCCTTGGAGAAGCAGATGACCTTGGAAACAACATCAGCACTAGTCATTGGTTGCTGCCCATCAACAACAGGTTCTGCTTGCATAGCTTCCATAGCTTCCTACGAAATTCAATCAGTAAAACATTATGTTACAAATAGTGGAAGAGGACTTCAATTAAAAACCCAAGAGATTAATTCATAACAAGTAATGCATAGGACTTTCTCAGCTTACTACTGATAGAGATTACATAAGCACAATGCATATGTCTTTTGCAGCCTACTGCCGATAGAGATTACATAAGCACAATGTACATGTACCATATTGATTGGTGTAAAATTGTAATTACAAAATTAAATGATGTTGCCACATTAGGCTCCTACTGTGTTTCCTTCTTTTATGGCAATGGGTTTAGTAGATTTCAAGGAAAGCAAATAAAGGTACTTACAACTGCTACTCTTGCAGCATTGCTCAGGCCCTTTTTCATACTGGTATGGAAGTCCTTGAAGACTTCCACAACATTAACATCTTCATTAGGTCAACCATAATGTTCAAGTCCTAGATCATCATGTTGTTCATCAAGTCCTTGATCGTGTTCTATGGCCTTCCTCTTGTTCTCCTTCTGTTCACATTGCACATGAGTTTCTGTTTATATTTATACAGAGGCAAGAGTAACAATAAAATACAACCATCAATTACAAATGTTTGCAGCTAGACAACATAGGAGCGAGATCCTGTAGACTGGTGGTACTTCACTTTTGCACGGTTTCCCTTGTTCGTCTCAGATGTTTCCTATAGCTTAATTTGTGTTAGATTACCACTCAAGTAGACCATAGCAAGACTAGATATAAAATTGATGGGTTCACACACACCTTGTTCTTAGCACTAGACCAAGTCTCGATAAGTTCACACCACTATTCATCGCTCATGGATAGGTTTGCTTCACCTATAGTGTGCCTACCATACACCACACTACAATACATTCCAGCAAGCTTCTTGTGTTGGTGGGTTAGCCTTGTCAGTGTCTAGCCATGACTGCACACAGTAGTGTGAATGAAAAGTAAATCCGTTAAAGTTACTCAAAGCAGAGTTGAATGTCAAGAGAGGATACCCATACATACAGTTAGCCTCTCAACAAAATTTTGGTAATGGACGACACCGGAGGGCTTCTTGTAATGTTTCCAATGCATCAAAATTGGTATTTGATGCCTGACTACTACACCTGCTATGGCAGAACCACCCGGAATAGCGTACTTACAGAGGCGCTCGTCTTCCACCAGACACTAAGCACCCCGAAAGCCACTACCACGAGCGGTATCCATTGGGCACACCCCGAGGGAGAACCCGAAAGATCCACATTTATCCCAAGGATCCAATAATGAAAACGAGTTACAACACAAGTCCATCTCATACATTAGAGTTTCTTAAAAGTACATTATTACAATACCAAATACAGAGTGCGGAATGATAAACAGCGGAATATTAAAAGATAACATCTAGCGATAAGATAACGAGGATTCCGTCTGAGCCCACCAGATGGATCCTCCACACAAGGAACTCCTCAAGCATCACCTGCAACAGGGGTAAATAAACCCTGAGTACACAATGTACTCGCAAGAATTATCCGATCAGTGGGAATACTTTCCCGACTCCAAGGAATATGCTAGGCTTTATGGTTGCTGGTTCTCTTTTAGCAAAAAGCAATACTAATAGTGAATCCTTATTGATACATTATTATCATCAGCCGGATTAAGTTTTCATCTAGTCAATCTATATAAGCACCTATTCTACTTTCAAGCAAGGGTTGAGCAATCGATATTGTTCCTTCTCCTTTTTCACTTCCAGTTCTTACTACGGTGCTAAACCGCAGACAAGTCGTACCGGATAACCCGGCGATTCGCGAATCAATGTACCCAGCTGGGTGCCCCGAAGACACACGCCCCGCTTGTACCCTAGGCACAAGTAGGACTAACCCACCACTCTCCTATCCCGGGTGTCCAGGTCCCCGTCCAAACTTGGACTCCAAGCCCCCGCCTCTGAATCTCGGACTCAGTGCGGCGCAAGGACCTCCACCACCTCCTCTTCCCATCAGTCGGTCCGGAAAGAGCCGGATCCGCGACAAGAGAGCAGCAAGTCTTCCCTGCGCCCATACCCAAGTATGTGCTCGGGACAATAGTCTGTGACTTGTCTAGAGTCATATGCAACGACCGGTCCTTAATCGACACAGACAGGGAAAAAGTGTAACCGAGCTATGCCCTGTTGGCCGCAGGACACAACCCCTCACACCCACCAGTACCAAATCCACATCCCTGTCTGGTCACCATTTTTCCTTTCCATTATTTCATCATGATATCATAGTGTAATCCCCTATTTGCGAGTAACGGCAGGTTACTCACGCTACCGACATCCTGAGCATGGCAGCTACTCGACCTGCACTAGTAGGACTCATGGTGGATATATCTATGCATGTAGTTTCCATAAAATGCCTGTAACGTAAATGCATATCATATAAATATATTCAGTGATCATTTAAAAATAGGGGTTATGCACCGAGGCTTGCCTTGGGCAGGTGCCGGGTCAGCAAAGTTAGCACCAACAGGCTCCTGGGCTTCCTCCTGTGCGAAGATCTCCTCCTCGTACTCCTCGATCACCTTGTCGTACTCCGGCTCGACGACGAGCACGAAGTCTACCAGCTCGTGATCTACATGCATGAAATGATGATGCAATGCTTAGGAATATAACAACAGCAGCTCTTAAAATAAAAGTACATTGATTTAGCTACTACGCTATGGATATCGACCACGGTACTAGGCTACCTATTGTCACCGATAACCATTTCGAAGTATCATTATTGTTATAGCAACTACCGCTATTCTTACCCCTAATGCTAGTTTACGCTATATACGATAAAGCAAAAGCAATAGCTACTTTATCTAACAACTCGTTCTAAGGCTATAAAATTTACAGCAAGTACACGATATCCTAGTGAACCTACTGTAAGATTTTCAAAGATAAAACTATTACCGATTTGCCACAATAATTCCTACAATTATCAATCTATATAATGCTAAGCTTGCTAATTAAAATTTATGAACCTATCATCATAATAGCTAACTGCAATCTAACTGTACTAATAAGTAGATTGTATTTTTGCGAATCTAACGAACCTGGTTTCACTATTTTTGGACAACCATGCAATTTACTACTAATTATCGGAGTTAGCTTGAAACTAAATCGAATAATCATTTCTATGCTTCTGGATCTTAAGAAAACGTATTCAAATTCGCGGCCCACAGCGGCTCGGGCGCAGCCCAGCAGCGCCAGCGCGTGCGCGGCCCAGCGCGGGCACGGCCCAGCAGCGCGCGGCGCGGCAGCAGCGGCAGCGGCCGAGCGCAGCAGCAGCGGCAGCGGGCGCGAGCAGTGGCCAGCGCGGCGGGGCGCAGGCGTGCGGTGGCGCGGCCCAGCGCGGCAGCAGCGGGCGTGGCCCAGCGGCCAGCGCGGCCCAGCGACGTGCGGCAGCAGCGGGCGTGGCCCAGCGGCCAGCGCGGCCCAGCGACGCGAGGCGCGCGCGTGCGGCAGCGGGCCAGCAGCGGCAGCGGCCAGCAGTGGCAGCGGCAGAGGGCCAGCAGCGGCAGCGGGCCAACAGCGGCAGCGGGCCAGCAGGCCGGACGTAGGCAGGCCGCGGGTGCGAGCAGCGCGGCCCAGCCAGCGGCAGTGGCCCCCAGAGGCGTATTTCAACGTATTACGGCTTTATTTTCCTACATGAAAAGCGGCCACAAACACGTGTGACGTAGGGTTGACGTCATGATGATGTCAGCAAGCTAAGATGAACAGTAACGCACCGTCGGCTGCTGTAAGCTAGCTCTGCTCGGGCGATCTTCCGCCGGCCACGAAGAAGACGCAAAACGGCGGTGGAGCTTTGAAAGAAGTGGGCAGTGCGATGAGCAGTTGGAGGAGAAGCTAGCAGTGCAGTGAATTGAACTGGTATGCTCTGGTTCAGTGGATGGACGACGGCTCAGTTCACCTCGTTCTTATGGAGCAGGCGGAGCTGTGCTTCCAAAATTGAAGCACAGTGAGGTGCTACAATGGCA